>NW_010545013.1:0-7183 GCF_000687285.1 Phaethon lepturus
AGGCAATACATTTGGATCACTGACTTTTCTTCCTACTTGTGCTAACTATCCTTACAGCAAAAGTCAGCAAGTCACTTTTAGAATATACATTTGTTTTGTGAATCATCTGCTAGATTAACATGAAACATGAGCACCTGCCACTTCTACTTGTGCTAACTAACCTTACAGCAAAAGTCAGCAAGTCACTTTTGGAATATACATTTGTTTTGTGAATCATCTGTTAGATTAACATGAAACATGAGCACCTGCCACTCGCAACATGTATTTCAGCATGTAAGGACTATATCATTTATGTTTTTTTTAACCCAGGGGGTTACAACCCTGTGAAGTAGAATTAGGGTCATTATAATTAGTAACTATATCTTTCTTTTATTATGGGAAAAATATTTCTAAAGATATGTTACATGAAGGAAATCATTTTATATATAAGCAGCCTTGCTTGCTTTCAGACACATGGATCAGGAAAAATGGTGTCATCATGACCCTAGACTTTTGTTCTAATTAGTGTTTATGAATTCAGTGAAAGCAGATAAGAGGTGTTTGAAAATCTAGAAATTTCCCCTGTCAGGCACAGATGAAATCTATTGTTCTGTTTCCTTGCATTTCAGCTATATTAATGAAAGTAGTAATAGTTGCGGACCCCATGCCATCTCGCTGTATAGTCATGATTTGTCCTTTCACAAAAGAAAATCAGAAAACTGCTGAGGATTATATATATTAATGGTTGTTAGAAAACTGTAATAAAGAGCTCTTCTTCTAAAGCACTGGCAGGCTTTTATGTCATTATTCATGTATGACTAACACATTCAGAGGAGAGTAGCTCTGATATCCAAGGAAGCAAAGATGAACAGCAGGAAAAAAAGTAGTTTTTCATAGGACCCAAATACCAGAGCTGTGTGTAATATGTGATTGGAACAGAAGTGGAAATTAATTATTTTTCATGAATGCTAAGAGTAGCACATTGTTTGGGAAGAGCAGTAGGTCAAATATGTACAATCATTGAAATACCTGAGGGTGAGAGTGGGATGAGGATGGGAAAGGAAAGAAGAGTAAAAATAGACCAGACAATGTCAGACAAGAATAGAATTTGGTAACTAGCAAAATAACATACAGGCATTCTTATGTTTTGGGCTATTTTGATGGCACTCTAGTATTTAAGCTCTCAGTGAAATTACATTATTTTTACACAGTAGTTAACAATGTTTTAGCAACATATTACAACAGAAGACATGAGCATCAATAATTAAAGCATAAAAGAAACTGTTACATCAAGTATACTTCATGATTTATTAGCTATCCTATTGTTCAACTGTATTTAATTACTCTTTAAATCACCAAATATATTAAAAAAAATACAGCCCTCATTCATTTCTATGAAATAGCTGGGAAATGGTGTTGAAATAAGCAACTAATCATGTATCTCAGTGGTTGCTGTATTCCATTAAGCACAACGATTTTTTTTCTCTTCTCTTTCTTCACCTACTATACTATCTTCTTGGTGTATGAGAAACAGGGTTTGAGCAAATGCTGAATGAAGCCATAGGGAATCTTTGCATTAACTTTGAAGAGTTTTGAAGTGGATTCGTTATAAGAGAAGAGTGCTCCAGAATGAGGAAACATCCAGTTCACTCTGAAGTCTCTCACAGAATTTTTGTAGTGTTTATAGCTTTCAGTACAGAAATTTTACTTACTCTAACTTTTGAGGATTTAAGTAAAATTTGAAAAGAGCAGACATATTATTGTCAGCTGTGGGGTAGGACATATTTCATACTGAAAACACAATCAGAAAATATTTTTATAGTTATTGGGGAAGCTTACTAAAGTTAAATGAAATTAATTAATTAATGTATTTTATAACAAAGGAATGGGAGGTAACACACAATCCTTTGTTACATCAACTATGTATGGGTTTGAACAGTGAGCCAAAGATTACAAAATATTTTAGAATATATAGTTATCTGCTACATTCTATTAGACTCTTTAAAATATTCAGGATTCTTAAGGTGCTTAGATTCAGATATCTACATGGAGGTGGTTACTTGTAAGCTATGTTCCCATCTCTGGAGAAATTAGGCATGGTTCACCTCCTTAAAAATGGGTGTCTCTTGCTTTTTAAGACTTGATAAGGTATCTGAGACATCCTCATAGTACTGGCAGACTGAGACCTGTGCTTTTCTGAAATAGCAATTGGATGCTAAGCTGAATACTCTAGAGAAAACTCAGTTTGGAAAACTCATTTGAACTCCCCATTTCAAAGGGTTAAATCCAGACTGGTTTTGTTTAATCTTGTCTTACTTCCCATCCTATCAGATGGGATGTAATTTTTATTAAAAATAGGTTCATAATTTTTATTAAAAATAATCATAGGTTAAAAACTAATACTAATTCTTAAATTATTTGAAATTAAATAAATTGATTTTTTTTTCTGCCTTTCCTTTTGCTGATACATGAAACGGTATGTAAAAGTCAAGATTTCAGAAAGGTCTGCCTGCCCATCCAGACTCTTTACTTTGACTCACACCCTTCTTTGAGCACTTTAATTCTAATTATTAAAGTAATAAACATGAGATACACAAGTGCCTTATTCAAAGGGTGTCTATGTTAAAAGTAGCCCACAATTTTCAGGGCTACAATTTTCAAAATTGGGCATTATCATCACAAATTATAAGATGCACCAATTAAAATCAAAGCAAGACTTTGTATGTGTGTGTATGTATGTGTATATGTGTGTTTGAGACAAATTTAAGTCAAAATTATGTATCTTTATTTTAATCTATGTTGGATAATTACATTTTTTTACATATAACCTGCAGCATATTAGAATTCTTTTCTAGGGAAAAAAACAAAAACAAAAACAAAGAAACCCAACAAAAGAGTCCCCTTAAAATGAAGTAGAAATAAAATATCACACTGGTTATTAACATTCATTTCTTAAAAATATATAGGATTAAAAGTCATACTCAGTTACATGAAATAACTGTTCTTAGAATTTTTTTTAGTTCTTAACCTAAAGTTATTTAAAATGATCTATGTATCTAGGTATCTGTAATCTATTTATTTGTATCATTATGGTTCTTATCAGGTCAAACTGATAATATGAAGACTACCTAAAAAACACAGTTTATGTTGAACTTTTTTCTGATTAATTAACAGAATCTTTGTTACATTTTATTAAAAATATTGAAATACGTATTTTCTTTCAGTGTACTGACAAAGGACAAGCAAGACTAGCACAAATATACGTAATGCTTAAGTTTGCACATTTTGTCAGATTCATATTCATACGTGGAAAGAATGTTCATACAATGTCTTTCAAAAATGACACTTTCTAACCAGATATTACTGAAGGTTAAAAAATTGTATGAAAGATATGAAAACATTTCCATAAATATTATGCAAAACCATCTAATATTATTCATGTGAGCTTTTAAATATATTTTCTTCAGTCATCTTTCATTCTTTTTTAAGCATGTTTCCCCAACACATTTCACTGATAGTTTATCAGAAAGCAGAGTTTAAAGTTGAAGGCACAAATCTGTAAAGAACCAATCTGCAGATAGTCACTATGGGTGAAATCAGAGATGGAAAATTGCTGGCCATCAGGAAACTGGATTGTCAGTACAGGGTGCAACATAAACATTGTACTATGTGTTACTTAATAAAATCACCAGTTTATTGGGCAAGAGCACTCGGCATAATATTCAGTATTATGTTCATATATACAACAAAATGGATGTCTTTCCCGTTTAGTCCAAGAACACACAAATGTAAGGAACAAATGCTGAAGCCATCTTTAGGAGGAAACTTGTTTACTAGGAAGAAGAAAATTGACATTCAGTGCTGAAAAGTTTCTTTGGTTTTAAAATTTTAAGCTCCAATCAAGAAATCTAGGTCTTTAGAGTATGACACAAATTTACTGAAATCAGTGAAAACCTTCAGGTAATGCTATAAGGACTGAATTCTACCTTCAGATATATCTTGAAATACAGTGGTAAAAAATACATTCATAGACTGTTATGGTTTGGGTGTTTTGGGGTTTTTTTTGGTACAGTTGATGGAAGTAGAAGCAGAATTAAGGTGGAAAAGGTACCTGAGGCAGAGGACTACCTGGGACATCTGTTGACTAGATGCTTTGGAGATGTGCTGAACTAGTGCAAGTTTGTTGTGTATTGTCTTGGATTGCTATTGGATTCCTCCACAGCCACTGCCATGTACATATTGCCTGGCTGTTTGTTTCTATAATCTCTACAGTGACATCTATGAGTTATGTTTTAAATCAAGGGTGAAAAAAGAATGTAGACAGTAAGATAGGAGAAATTTATAATGGTTTAAGGAGAGAAATAATACTAGCATAGGAAGTATTTTGAGATATATTTCTGGTTAAACAGTAAGAGACTGTTTTCTTTTGGGGATCTAGAAGACTTTACATTTTCTTTGGTCTAATTAGACTTCAATGTTAGCTGTATCCTTAGTCTTTCTGGAACGTTTTCTAAGCCTGATGCTCCTTTTCACAGGTAAGACTGAGTAGTAAAGACCTCAGACGCAGTGCTGATTTGTCACTGTGGTTGTAGTATTGGACTGCCAAATACTGAGACCCTTTTGAAGTTTGAATTTCAGTGATAGTTGAGGCAAGCAAACATAAGCTATTATGGTTACAGAAAAAAAAAAAAGATAAGTTTTAATTTAGATACGACAAAACATATGTAGTTTTAAGGAAAAAAAATGACATCTTTTTCCCTGCCCAGGTTTCTTCATCACTCCTTTGAGTATATGTTGGAGTGTTGGAGTTGGAGTCTCTTGTTTTCATGGCTTTATGTTTAAATAATGAAGTACCTATGTTGTATGTCAATCTCCACAACCAACAAGGTTTTTTATTTTTCAGAGCTGTCCATTTTGCCCTCACCGATGATTTTTACTCACAGAATAATTAATACTATATTACCACACTATTCTTCTGATGGAAAGACTGACCAGTTTCTGTTAAGATTCTATTTGGTTTCATTTTACAAGGTTTTTTTTTGTTGTTGTTGGGTTTTTTACTCCTATAAGAGTAAATGGTGGTAATCAGTATACATACACTCAAGTCTGAGAACCATTTCTTATCACAAAAGTCACTGCATGGTAGAAGCTGCTGTGGCACATTTACTGGAATTTCACTGCTGCTTAGAATCAAAATTATGTTTATTTGCTGTATGAAACTAAAACCACTACATTATTAATACCAGTAAATACCATATATTGATGTCCAAATGGGACTATTCTGGTTATATATTACACATCCTCTTGAAGTTGTCACATCTATGATGTACTACATGACACTAATAGCTGCTACTTCAGTGATGTATACCAAGTGCCATCACTCCAGCTAAATATTTCATCACAGTAACATAGTTTGTGCTAAAATACTTCAACAGTATGGTTGTAAATATAATATCCATGCACAGACCAATCATTTTTTAATGTGCTACAGAATTATTTACCCTATATGTACTTGTGTGTATGTGTGTGTGAGCACACACACTTGTAATCAGATAGTTTTCAGGATACGCACATTGTTCTTGGTTATTAACAGCCTGATGCCAAGTTCTCTTAAGGCTAATACCTTTAACATAACCAAAATGTCTTACCACATCCTTGCCCTGAATTTTCTTGATCATATGTCCCTATGACTTTGGAAAATCAGTTTTCCATATCTGGGGTCTCCACTCTAATACCATGGGCAATCCATTATCAGTGTTCTACTTCATCAGTTGTCCTTTCTTCCCTCTTGTATCTCCAACTGCTCTTTCTCTTTAGCTCTTTTCAGCCCCACCAAGTGTCAAAGCTGAGTTCACTATTCAGATCTATCCCTAGTATTTAACAATATTCAGTGACCTGCTAAGTAAATTGTTGTTTCAACCCAAATCAAAAAGAACAAGAACAAAAAATCACCAAAAAACCAAATATAAACAATATAAAAAACCCAACAACCAAACAACCAAAACCAGAAGAAATGAGCTGAAATACTGTCACATTCCATACTTATGCTTCCTTAGGTCAGGAATCATGGCTTGACAGAAAGAAGCGAGCCAATTAAACACAACTCACTGCTCCCTCCAAGTGACACTAAGTGATTTTCTGGAAACATTACTACTTTCTCCCTAGGATTCTTCTTCAAAAATATGGGAAGCAACATGGAAACAGAATAAAGTTTACATGTAGAGACCTTTCATAGGATAATTCAGGCAGCAGGGGACCTCATGAGGTCTCTAGTCCAAACTATTGTTCAAAGAAGGGTCAGCTCTGAGATCAGACCAGATTGCTTAGGGCTGTATCCAGTTGGGTGTTGACTGCTCACGTCTCTGTGAAATCTGTTCCATTGCTTGACAGGAAAAGTGTTTCTCCTCACACCCAGTCAGAGCTTTCCTTGTTACATTTATGCCCATTTTCTCTTGCCCTTCCACCACTATGAAGGCTCTGTTTTCTCAACGACCTCCATGGAGAGCCATTGTTATGGCCCCTCAAAATCTTCTTCCCTCCAGGCTGAAGCAGCCTCGGTCCCTCAGCTTCTCCTCCCAGGTCATGTGCTTGAACTACATGACTGTCTTGGTGGCTTCACTGAACTCACTCCAGTCTGTCAATACCTTTTTTTGTGTTGAGGGGGCCCAAAAACTGGACAAAGTTTTATAAATTACATCTAATGACTTCTCATTAAAAGAGGATAATCAAGCCAGTCCAGGATGCCATTGGCCTTCTTTGCTACCAGGACACACTGCTGGCTCATATTCAGCTTGCTGTCTACCACAACCCCAGGGACCTTTTCAGCAAAGCTGCTACCCAGCCAGTCCATCCTGGTCAGTCCTATTCTCTGTCACTGGAAGTTTGTTATTCCTTCCCAGGCAGAAGACTTGCCATTTTTATCTCCTGACACCAAAACTCTCAAACAGTCTGTCATCTGTCCTACAGAGGTGCTCCATGCATTCAACCTGCTCCTTCATTCTGAAAGCATCTCTGTATTAGATGCCGTTAAGCTCTGGAGGATCTCAGCTTCTGCTACAGTTGTGCCCTTCCTTCTGCTAATTCACATAAAGAACCTGTTCAGTGTTCTGCCCTCCCTTCCCTTGAGGGAGAACACTGGAGGACTATTCTTCAATTAAAAAATTAACTGGTATAGCTTTTGTCACTTTAACTGCATGCCCTGCTG
>NW_010545013.1:7214-21421 GCF_000687285.1 Phaethon lepturus
TTCATTACCTTGGTACACTTAGTTTTACATAGAGCTCCTGCAGTCTTTCTGAGATCTTTTTTGTGCATCATTTTCATCGGTTGTTTCAAAAAAAATTGCCTCAGTATTCTTAAAATTATTTGATATTTTAAGCACCATATAGTTGTCTTGCTTTCTATTTAGTGAGTGATAAGATCTCATTTCTACAGCCTAAGTGACTGTAGCATTACAGTGGTCTTTTTTAATTTAAAAATTATCTGCAGGCTTATACAAGTAAATTTCACCTATCATGCTTTCTTATTAAATTATTAGTAATAAATAGTACTCAAAGATATTTAAACTGTCCAGACTGTTGACATCTACAGTAGTCAATTACTGTAGGCAGTATAGAACAGATTGCTGTGTATTACAAATAATACTAATTTTGTCCTGTTATCCCTTTTTATAAGGTATGTATATATAAAATATTATACTATTGATTGCACTGAGACAAGATTTCTTGCAGTGGTTTTTACATGTAATTTTTTCAAAACTTTTCTTTATATTTTCTTTAAGGATTTCAAAAGACAAAATTAACATGCGAAACATTCAGTTTGGTTTATCCTTTCTTGTCTTAAATAATTTATCAAGAATGCTGTAAAATATTAAGCTTTTTCATTCTCATTAACTTTGAAGATTCTTCAATTTTTTCCTCCTGCTCACAAATCAGATCAGCATCTGAAAATGTTAGCTCAAAACTTATATTTGTATCTGTCATATCTTTCTGTAATTGCAAGTTTTGTGACATAAAGGTTTGTATTTTTTGTCTTTAGCAAATTCACTCATATTTGATTATTTTCTTTACATTGAGACTCCTACAAACCACTCACAAATAAGTAACATTTCTTTCTGTCTTTTTTTTTCTTCACCAAACCATAAAATATAAAATAATATAACCCTTTGATTTATCTTACCAGCCTCTTTTTTTGGTCTCTTTTATTTTTAAATCCCTCAAGATGTGACTGGTTCTGAAAACATACAGTTTGCAATTCATTTTGCAGACATGAAGCTGTAGAATTGAATCCTCGAATCATCCCCTGTTCTTCATTTTCATGGTCTCTGGTGTCTCTTTTCAGTATGTGCCTGAACATGTCATACAAGATATCAACAATATCTGAAATCTACATAGCAGTCTTCTAAACTCTTACTTTCAACTCGATATTCCTGTCTATATTTTAGCTTTCACAACGGTTCTGAATTGTACCTGCAGCTCATCTGTTTCCCTTACCTTTCTGTCATAGCAAGTATTTTTTTAAAAGTCTTCTTTTAAGTCAGTGGTATGAGTGTAGCCATCCCCTGAGGTTCCTCTTGTTCCTGATATCATTCTAATGTTAGGATCAGTAAATACATGATTAAGCTGATTGGTAGCAACAAATACCCTATCTCATTTAGGACTGCTGATAAGCACTAAGTTTACGAAACACATTTCTCTTTACAGACATAACTTTGTATAAGTTTAATGAATTATTCTTCTTCCTTTCATTATATTGTAAAGACTCTCATTACTTATAATTGTTTTCTATGCAAATGCCTTTAATACTTCCACTCTGCAGTCACCTGCAGTTATGTGGATGTTTCTGTCAGGGATACTACGTGTTATTTGTTAACACTTTTCATAAAATACTTAGTATTTCAACTCCTTTTCATAAAATATCTTATATTTCATTTTCTGTTCTTCCAGAAGGAGCATTTGAGGCCAATATTTTACCATTTTCCTCTTATCCTTAGATAGAGGATTTCTTCACTGATAGTGTCAAATCCAATAACTGCTGATAATAGAGTATCATTCATCATGAAACTTAGTCCTATTTCATGCCTCACAGTCTTTTTTCTCCTATAAAACAGTGTGAATTCACTAACTTAAAAGTTCCAGATTCCAGGTATCTTGTGAGGTTGTGAGGTGTATAAAATGCTTCAAAAGCACATGGCAGGGTCCCAGGTCTATTTATGCTCTAAATATTCCATGTTCCAACATCCTGTCATTTTTCCATGTCAGGAAAATTTCCATTTGAGAAAGTTGGCAGGACTTGAGGTATTAAAGGAAAGGCATAAACTTTTTGCTCTGAAGTGATTGAGGTTCACGCCAGAACAGGCCCTTTAAATATGACTGTTGTTCTGCTAGAGATACTTAGTTTTCTAGATGGGAATGACTATTGCTGGATCCAAGGACTCTGTATTTCTTGACATATAGTGTAAGAATACATTCTTAGCATATAGAGTTTATTCATAGTCATGGGCCATAAGGTGGGTTATTCATGCAGGTCAGAAAAGATAAGACATTCTGTTGATGGTAAGTTGCATCTCAAGGCACTTGGCCACTCCAGAACCACTTTAAGCTGATTATGCAGGTTTGCCTGGAGTGTTTCTTGCAGACTCTGAACTATAAGATAGACTGAAATGTCAGGAAAAGATATGTTTGGATAAAGGCACTGCAATATCTGAAAATGATAAAGGAGGCAATCTTCTGTGATATTTGCTGATTCAGAGGACAAAATGTCTCTAAGCTGAATATATGTTTGCTATAAAAAGTGAGAACATTATTTTCAAATGATAGGTAGAATTAGTCCTGATAATAAGGAAATAAAAAAATCTAAAATACGCATAATTTAGTTTAACTGTGAATAAATGTCTCAATGTATAACCAGAATAATAGGATGAATATAAGAAAACCGAGTACTTTAAAAAAACCCAAACCAAATCAAAACACAAACACGAGTTTTATTAAGCTGTGAAATAATATTTCAATAGAAGAAATGAAAACCTTATCTCTTGCATCTTACAAGTGTACATTTTGAATTAATAAATTCTAAAACATTAATTTACACAGAAATTTTCAAGACTGTCCAGGGACACTTCATAGAGATTAGTAGAGCAGGCACAGTCTCATTCATATGGCAGAAAAAAAAGCAAAAATGTACTTTTGTAATGAGTGAAAGAAGGAGTTATTTTTACTCCTTAAAAGAGTAAAGAGAACAGTTAAAAGAGTTTAGAGAACAGATACCAGTATTACTCCATGGGAGGGGTTTGACATAAACAGGGTTTGCAAAATAAATACAACCAATTCAGTAAGAGACAGAACAAACATGAACTGGGAATTAAAAAATCTAATTCAGAAATTTGAAATATATTTAATAATAGTAAAAATATCACTTTATAATCACTGTGGAATATACGTGATTTTAAGTTAATGGATTATTTTTAATTCAATAAACCTAAGGGAACAATTCTCTAAAGACTTACGTACTTCCATAAATGTGAAAAAGCTGTATTTCACTATAAGTAGAGGAAGTTTAAAGAAGTCTTTGAATTTGGTATCCAAAGGGAATTTAGAAGAGATATTTAACAGAACAAAGGAGAATCCAGCTAAGAAAGTGATTACATTTTTAGTAAAATATTCATTAAAAGCTGATACAGAGTGCTACAGCTAATTATAAACTTGAGGGGAAGATCTTAAAACTGTTATATTGGTCTATTGCATTTTATATCGTTAGTGATATTAGCATTTCAGGTATTCATTACATTGCAATCCATCATGATGTGTCCAATCAGAAATTATTCACATTAATACAATAATTTTCACTTACATTTTCATTGTTTGATTTAATATGAATTTGACTCATTTTGATGAAAAATTAACATTACATTATACTCTTTAGGAATGGTTCTCTTATGTTAACAAGTATGTTATTACAGTGTGTTATGAATAAAAATCTGACAGCAGAATATATTTCCATCAGTTCATAATATCATTTCATGCAGTATCTTATTAAGATGTGCATTTATTAGCAAAATTGACAATAGATTTTAAACCATTCCCATTGCAACCTGCAAGGCAGAAAAGAATCGTCATAAGAAAATCGGTAAATACTATCTGTTTTTCTTTTAAATCATCTCCACAGGTGAATGATTAGTTATGGACAATCAGATGAGGAACATCTGACATTTAGTGTATGTTGCACAGATAATAAATTGATTTCTTTTTTCATGATGATAAGAAATACAGTATGTAACGTGTTACGAAGCTTGCTTGTTCTTTCATATATTTAGCCTCATAGTACTCTTATAAGTGTACTTCACTCTTACAAATATGACTTGATGCACAGGGAAGTTACAGAAATTCACATAGAAAAATTGTTAGAAAATGGACAGTTGAAGGCATATAGGCCAAGTCCCAGAAAATCACTCAAACCATGGAACCATCCTTCTTTTCTTATTAACTCAGAACATGCAGGGGACATTTCCCCAGGGAAAACTGCTAGAGAAAATATTTCAATTATAATAAAAAACTGACTAGCTAATCGTCCTGAAAAGAATAGATATCTCTTGTTCAACCTATAATATGTATGAAACTGAAATTCTGTCCACAGATCTGTTACTCTGTATCTGACTCCAATAAATCTGCTTCTAGATAAATGATGACTGGGACTTCCGTTATTGTTTTGTTTCCCTTACTGTCATTTATACTTGATTTATTCTGTAGAAATAAGTCTAAAAAATCAGCTTGATTTACTTTTGAACTCTAAAACTTTTAACATATAGTTAATGGCAGCATCTAAGGCATTAATAGACATAACCTGGTAGTTAAGTGCATCTCTCACGTTTGATAAACTATCTCAAGCATTTAAGGAATGCTAGGAATCTAAGCAAGAATAATCACTGTTCTTGGATTTTCCTAGCAGGCAGCACTTACATGACATGTAAAACAAGAGAAATGTATTAGTACAGAAAAGAAAAGAATGTACCATTGAACTTCTTTACCACAGTGGTCAGCAGCTCCAGATACAGTTCTGAGCTGCAGGTATCCAATAGTCAGGTACTTCTAAAATGCAGTAGGAAAAACCCCTTCCGTCCTTGGAAGATGTTGCCTTATTCTGTCTGAAAGGTTAAGTGCCTGTAGTTATTTAAGCATTGTTGCCCTCAGCATGGGGGGCTCAGTCTGACTGCAGAGATTCAATAAAAAACTACCTCTGCACTGTATCAGCCCCGACAAAGAGCCCTGCCAGTCATCTGCAAAAGAAAGCTAGCATGGAGAAGCACCTGCCACTGTTTACTGAGAGACAGGAAAAGGTGCCTCCTTTCCATCCTGATTCATCCAGAGCTCTGAGTTAATAATTTCCACAAATGAAATGATCTGCACCTGTTTCCTGCCCTTTTACTCCCTGTCCACTGCCAATGACCAACGAAGCTCCACACTGCCTAGGACTTGAGGATACATTCCTTCAGCATGTGTGCACTCTCTTTCCACTCTGTTTTTACCGATACTCATTCTGCCTTAATGGTTGTGTACCATTTCACAGGGAAGTTCTTGTACCATCCCAATAGACAGCCTGAGGAAATCATGTCCTCATGGACTTTCAGGATACTTGTTATTTATTTTTACTTTTCACTTGTGACCTGATATCTTGCTGCCTTCCCCCTTTCCCTTCTGTTCATTGGCAGACTGGATAATGCTTGAGAGGGCTCCGAGAGACTGAAAACCTTGTATATAAGGACTGTTTGCCTCCCCTATTCCTAAATTCTATTTTCTTTTACTATTCATGACATGACTGCATGGGAAAGCTCTTAGACCTTGGATTTCCTCTGAGGGTCCAGATTTTCCTTCATTGCAGCCACCAGGAAGCCTTGAATCTCTGCTCCAGTGCAGTTTGGCCTCTGAATTATTCCAAAGTACAAAGCTTAAGGGTCATCTACAAGGCATCTACATCTGGTAATCAATTTAGAAATTTGTGCAAGACCTGATGGCTTTGGTATGGGGAGATGTAAAAGAAATCTTCATCTCATATATTGAAAAGCAGTATGACTGACTGTAAAAACTGCGTAATCTGTGTGAATGAAAGAATATATTTTTTAAATATTTAAGTCAATTAAATATTGTTGAAACACAGGACTACAGCTAATAGTTAATTAAATGTCCAATTTGAAAAAAAAAAGTACTGATAAAAAAGAGAGGAAAATATTCAGAAAAAAATTTTTAAAATTCCAGACTTGCTGTTTTATATACTACTTCAGACAGAGCAAAATAAGAATGTGTTAGAACATAACAAGATAAATAATTGTTAACAATTTGCCATCATGCAGAAACCATGTAGTGGTCACACATGTTTAATATACAGTGAAGGCAGTTATCTTATTAAACTTAATGGCACCTATAAACGGGAGACAAGTCACAGGCTTGAGACAGTAATGAGATAAGATTGCAGTCTGATCAGTTTGCATGCAAATGACCTCATCTGAATGAAATGAATGTTTTATTCATTTAGCATTTATAGCATTTTTATACTATTCTGAAAGCACTGCCGTTCCCCTTGTTCTGTCCTTGCTTTCTTGAATTTTCTTAGAAATAAGAAAAAATAATGCTAATCAAGAGGCTAAAGATCAGCTTGTACTCTACTATTACATTAGTTTTCAAATGTTCGTTTCTGAGTGCAAGTTTCTACTAAAGTCCATCAAAAACATGTCTGAAATTATTTATGTCTTGTTAGCATTTTTAATAAAGTTTAAAAAGTTGGAATACATATTTGATTTGAAATGTATTCATGTGTTTGAAAAGGATAATGAGATGGTAAGGTCTCACATTCAGATGAAAAACACATCAGTGAATTTAATTATTTTTTCCATATAAAGAAAACCTCTTTACATTTTAGTTTTATTTGGTTTTATACATTTTATTAGAGAAATAAAGAACCTGGAGTCATATTTATTTTCATCTACATTTTATTTCTAAACATTTAGTTTATTTTTCCTGCAAATGATATTTCAGAAGAGGCAAACTATTTCATTTATTTGCTTCCTGTGCAGTTGTTTTTTAGACCTATTGTAGACACATGAGAAGTATTTTCTTTAAACCATCAGATGCTAGTCTAACAGTGAAAAACTTTCAATTGATGTATGTTCAATAATGCAACATGCTGAATACTTTGATCACAGTCTAGCAAAACATTTAAAAGCATGTTTCATTTTAAACATGAGAACAGGTTGTACTTCTTCAAATTATGTCTATGTAGAAAATAGTTATTTTGACAAGTGATGGTAAATAACCATATAATTACACAAAACTGAGTCCAATGCAAGCTCCAGATAAATACAACTTAAAGAGTAAGTGCCTTAAATTTGTGTTCTAATGAACGTTAGACTAATTCTTTAGATAACTTCTGTTACTATTGTGGACTTAGTAATAAGTTGCACTTATTAACTTCTCCATTCTTAATGTTCCAGACATAAAAGAAGATTTTATTGTAACATAAATATACAGTATCGTGTAATTCAATGATTTGATTACTTCCCCCTCTACTAAATATCAGAAAATTGAAGAGAAAACAATTAGAAACAAAACAACTGCTCTTCACCCTTTTTCTTGTTGTTATTCAGACAAGTTATTGACAGGAGTAACTTCCATTATCTTAAAGAACTATCCCTATGATTGGCTCCAAAGAAGACAAGGACTGTCTAAGTGCCAGGTATTGTACAGCATCTAAATATCAGAGAGATGGAGGGTTATCTCTTAAGATTTCTGTCCATGTGGTGCTATAGCAGCAGGTGCTATACCATCCTAGTACTTCCAGATTTCCTCCCCACAAAACAAAAATCTTTTGGAAATTAGTTTAGAAAAAGGTGTAAAAAAGGAAATTACTTTGCTGGAAGTAATAGAAAATTATTACGGGGAATGAAAAACATTTTCAGAGACCAAGAAGAGAAGTAATCAGGAGGAAAGGAAATTATTAAGTCAATAATTTACAAGTTGTGAGATAGCTTTCCTTCAACCTTTCAGTATAAGAAAGAAAAACATAAAGCTCTGTGTATTATCTACAGTTCTTAAAAGATTGTGTCCAAGGAAAACATATGGAGGAGAAGATGTTGTTGATTTGGCTTCCCTAACCATGCTGAAAAATTGTGTTCCACATTCTCAGATCAATGGAAGAAAATAACCATGAGAACAAAAGTAGTAGACACAAGATAGAAACCCACCTTAACATGATACATAAGATAGAAAGAAGAATTAGATATTTGAATTAACAAACGCTAGAAAATGGGAAATGGTAATATAAAACACCAACTTCACTTGTGGCTAACCAACTATAAGTAGGAACTCCATTATTCAAGACAACTTGAAAATCAGAATCATCTCAGCTCTAAAAATCCAAAGTGTCAAACTAGAAATCTAAACTTTGTTCTAAAAATGGTTCAATATATAACTTCAGCATCTTATCTTGGAAGATAAGATGTATAGTACTATTTCCTTGCCTTCTTGCTTGTAAAGGTGTGATGAAGCATTTCTGATGCTTCCTATATGTAAAGCTGTGCTTCAACTTTTTCTGACCTATAATAAGAGTCAATGGATCGTGCTTTGCACATCATTGCATTCACTTGCAAAGCTAATTGTCATTGGCTCATAGAAAACACCAATAAATAAAGATGCTTATATTCTTGTCTGATCCACTTAAAAAAAATATAATCAGAAAGAAACTATTCAAATTAATTCTACTAAGAAATTATAAGATCGAGACCTTGTGTGGTAGCACATAGGTGGAAGAAAACAAATTGTAAATTTTTATCTTTTTTACTTATTGAAGTGGTATGTAGATGAAATATGTCAGAAATATCTGGTAAAAAATTGTATTTATGACTCACCTGGAGAGAGCCATGAAAGGCAATTGCTTATTTTGTTTTTTTAATAGTATGTACAATTAATAATGTATTTTCATTTCAGGATTTATTTTTCATTTTTTACTTTTGTTCAGTTTGGAATTCTACCAGTAGATGCAGAGAAAGACAGATGTGGAAGCTATGTGAGGACAGATGGAGTTGGCCATAAGCAGAAATTATCTCTCAGGAAGGTGGTAGATACCCATTTTGAGTTTCTTCAAGTGGCATAGTGTTGGAAGACATCAGACAAGTGAAGCAAATTGGTCTTGATAAAATAAGGCAAAATGCAGAAGATGTAAAAAATGATACCTGGAAAAACGTCATGTTGGCTAACTGGAGGAGTTTAAGGCAAAGTTTTGAGGACAGCACTGATTTTGAGCTACTCCGTTTTGCAGAAGTTAAACTGAAACTCCTACATCTTGATTATCATTTGGAAACAGTGCAGGGAATCAGTTAAGAGCTAAGAGGCCATTTGGGTTCGCAGCACTTTGGAAAATAAACTCATTCTAGGTCTACTGATACAGCCAAAAAGAATGAACAAAATCAAATACAAGGAGCATGAAAGGTTAGTCTACAAGACTTTTGTAGGTCTTGTGATTTCACTACTCAAGTGTTTACAAGAACTTTTCTTCTGACCTCCCACTAACACCCCCCCAACAAAAACAAGCACACAACAAAAACCCAGCATGAGTTATGAGGATCAACTCACACTAATTCTGTCATGTTAAAAGAATTTGTGAGAATAAAAATCTGCAATAAACTGTCATGTTCCTAATATCTTTTATTATCTTATGATATCTTTCTTCTGTAACAGTTTTGATCTTAGTAAATTAATTTAATAGAGGAGAAAGAAGAAATGTGATACAGATCACTAGATTTTAATATTGATCTACCTGAACTAGAAGAAAAAAGATGGTTCAAGATTTATTTTAGTAACTGAACATGAAAAAAATACATGAATAATCCATGCTGTTCAGAGAAAGCTATTGTAAGGCAGAAAATTACATTCATAGAATGGAACAACTTTGCTACTAAGCATGTTTCAATGGCAGTAAGATAGTGTTAATCATTGGAACAGTCTCTAACAGTATGTGTGGGGAAGAAATACTGTTATATCAGGCCTCAGGCTCATTACTCTCAAAGTCGCTAAACAGACAAGTTGAATCAGTGCCTTTTTTCTTCACATAACCTTAATCCCTCAATGTATAAAACTCTTCCTTGAGCAACTCTAGATCTATCCGTCTTCTCAGCACAGATTTCCCTTGAGGTCTCTTCTCGTGTGGGCTGTCACCAGAGAGCACTGGTGAAATCCTTCTCTGTGAGTTTGAGGGAAACTCTTAAACGAGCAGAATAACTTCACATTTAGCAACAAATGACATAAATACAGAGGCATTTTGATAATTTTTGCTATACTGGATTTTTTCTCTGTCTGCAACAGTCAGGACTCAAAAGGTAGATATTCCAAGGAAATAAAGTAGTACAAAATCACCAAAATAAGAGCTCTTTTTAGACACTACCTAAGATCCAACATGTAGAGTAAATCCAGGACCATTCATGCTGGCAGTATGCTGTAATAATTGGTCCCAGAACATTTAATAATATGGAATTAGATGCCCCGCCAGTTAAGAAACTACATTTTCCTTAGCAATAAGATGCTCCAACGCCATCTTTCATCCTCCAGGATGGCCTGAAATGAACTGTCTTCTAGAAATAGAAAAAAGATCACAAACTTTGTCTCTTCCATCCATAATACAGTTCTATTTCCTGTTATTAAAATGAATATAGTTTAAAACATTATATATATTGTTTAAAAAGTTATTAGTATGATAATATATAGATGTTAACACTTAAAGTTATTTAACACCATAAAGCATTTTCTATATTACTATAAGAATATGAAAAAATTAATTTATAAGGTACAATGATTGATTTCAAAACTGTTTCTATTGCCACTATAAATACAAGATTTTGCCTACAGAAACAATGGTATTCCTTTACTTTTAGAGATAAAAGATGTAATGTTTTAAGGAGGAATATTGTTGTATTCTGCAAGCATGTAAACATGGTAAGATTTGCATCGATCAAGATAATTGAGAACCTTTTTCAATCACACATTGAACCTGGGAAGAACAGATGCTGGTTACTCCCAGAGGTATCCAGAACAGGGGGGAAGAATATATTATATAGCCAAATATGATCCTTTTCATTTTTACTGGTCTAAAAAACCTCTCAGGTAGAACAAAAATTATAAAAAATTAGCATTTCATTCTGATTTCAATATTTTCAAATCTGTTTTCACTTGCACTCAGAACTCAAATATTAAACATTATTTTTAAATAAAAATTTTAGATGTCAATACTTATTTCAGTGGTTTAGACTGAAATTAATCCTTTATATATCATTGAATCAAAATATTCCATTTCAGTTTGATGAAGTGATCTTATGCATAACTATTTCACATGACATGAGTCAATTCAACATTCATCTACATTTCCTTCCTATGAAACAAAGCTTCGTTGGAGTTCTCATTTAACTGAAGTCTTCATTTTTTATATAGATGCATATACACACACACTAACTTATACCGTATTATTTACTTTAGGAATATTTATTGGAATGTTTTGGGTATAAAGAAACTGAAACTGAGGATTGCAGCAGTCTTGTCAACTTTATATTTATTGCATATTTACTTACATTTAGGATATTTTCTTGAAGCTATGCAATCTACTTGTAGTTAGTCTGACTTTTTTATGTTTGGTTTCTACTACCAAAGTTTATAGATAAAAAATTGAAAGTTGGAATCCTAGAGATTCCTATTTTACATTTGATGTTGGAAATGATGTCAAGTTTTTTTGTGAAGATGCAAGAAAATGCTTTAGCTAGGTTTTGTGGACTAAAAATCTGTTACTCCTCGACTGCACAGTAGTCCTATTCCTATAATAAGTCTTATTCCTTATTAATGTTCATATTAAATGTTTTAGTGCACCCTATATTACAGAGTGTCAAGATCTTTGCAATACTTTTTTTAGACTTTGAATATAGTATTCAGAAATGATGCTTGGATATTTGTATAGTTGTTTCTTGCATTCAATTTTGAAAGCTTATTTTCAGCAATGATGGCAATACAGATAAACATCGCTGTTAATGTCATCATAATAGAAAACTTTAACAATTGTGTCATTTAGAGTATGGTAATAAAGTAGCAATATTATTCCAAGAATGTGTTTGCTTTTCTAAAGGCAATGATAAGGATAGTTTTACACAGAAACAGTAACTTATCTGACAATTCTAGGATAAAAGTAAATGGTAATATCAAGTAAATGAGAACATAAAAGTGGTTGACCAGGAAAGCTAATGCTTTTCACTAAGCATGAAAAACCATTTATGAAAATGATAGTGATAGCAAGATCATTCACTTTATTACATGGGCATGAAAAAAACTGTGTCTATAGACTAAAATCTGAAACAGATCTGTCTGATTTTTAGAATTGCTAAGGAGTCTACAGATCCTACTTTAGAAAAATGGATGTTTTTCTATGCTTCATCTTAGCTTCCATGACTGCTATTACATCATACTATGCTTTGATCAAATATTTAAAATATCAATATTCTCTGACAAATACAATATCAGCAACGTGTAAGATTAAGAATAGAGAAGAGCTGTCAGGACTTTGGATGGGGTTCTTTGTGTAAGGTTTGGGTGTTGCTTGTTGTTTGTTTTTCCAGGTCTTCAGACTATTTCTCATGCCAATAAAAACAGCTACAATAAATCATCTTTCTCATTAATTGGTTAAAAGGGTTCCATGGAATTTTAGTCCTGTAGGTAAGGGGGTGAACTAGATTTAACTGTGTTTTGTCTTACTTGCCCATCTAGTGATCCTTTTTCAGATGTGGTCCTTTTTCCAGGCTTTCACATATATGTAACAAGTAATTTTAAAGGTTATCTTCAGTACATGTGTTGCTTATTCCAGGCACGTATGGTGCTTGATCAACTGCCTACTTTCCAAAAAATAACAAAACTGCAGCAGAGAAGGTTTCAATCTTTCCTCATCACAGAAAAAACAGGTAATAGAGCACAGAGTTTTCATTCTGATAAAATTTTATCCTAAATAAATGTCCACAGTACATAAATTCTCTGAATATGAAAAATCAGAGATCAGTTGAACTACTAATTCATACAGACATTAAATATTTTGTATGCACAGTTTCTGTAATTATAGTAATACAGAACATGACCAAATCCTGAATCTCAACACTGCAAGAATGGAGTGCTCTGGTATAAATTAGCCATAGTTTCATGACAGTCTTGCAGCATTGTGTAAAATAAATTTGGTTATCCAAACAGTAATGCAAGTAGAAGACAACAAACACAACAAAAGACTAAGTAGTGTGAAATCAGTGATCCAGGTGATGCACATGTTTTTTTACTGGTGCCCAATGGTTTACGGCTCATGGTTTAGCAAGTCCTCCCACATCTTCCTGGCATCTAGCTATTTAATTTTTTAACTTACTTGGTTTAATGTCATTACCTACTTTCAGAAATATGTTCCCAGAAAATTCTTAGTGAGCTTCTCAAAACATCTAGGGTATTTCTCAAAGGACCTCTTAAAACAAGGTAATAACTTTACCTACGGTTTGAAATGACAAGGTCGGAAATCAGACCACTACAAAGGGATGTATAATAATGAAATGTCTCTCCCTTGGGAAAATGTAACACATTCTTGTTTTCAATATTCTAGTCATGATTCAAAAGCTTGGATTTTGAAGACACAAGACATCATTGTCGTCTTCTTAGTCCAGAAACGGAAATTAGCAGCAGTTTAAGCTTATAACGTTCCACCTTGATTCCATTCCTACACCTTAAGAATTCCTCTGCTTAGTCAAAACATAAAATGCTTGAGCTTTATATCCCAACATATGGCTGGAAATCTCACTTAATCCTCTCCATAATAATACAAATAACCATAGTAGAACACCTCTACTTTCTTTCAACTCAGTTGCAGTTGGAAACTAGCAAAACCCATTTAAAAATGGGAAAAAACCTACCAACCCTTATCACAGAATCACAGAATCACTAGGTTGGAAAGGACCTTCAAGATCATCAAGTCCAACCATTAGTCCAGCACCACCATGTCCCCTAAACCATGTCCTGAAGCGCCACATCCACACGTTTCTTGAACACCTCCAGAGAGGGTGACTCCACACCCTCCCTGGGCAGCCTGTTCCAATGCCTGACCACCCTCTCAGTGAAGAAATTTTTCCTAATATCCAATCTAAACCTCCCCTGGTGCAGCTTGAGGCCATTTCCTCTTGTCCTATCACTAGTTACTTGGGAGAAGAGACCAAACCCCCCCTCGCCACAACCCCCTTTCAGGTAGTTGTAGAGAGTGATAAGGTCTCCCTTCAGCCTCCTCTTCTCCAGACTAAACAACCCCAGTTCCCTCAGCCGCTCCTCATAAGACTTCTGCTCCAGCCCCCTCACCAGCTTCGTTGCCCTTCTCTGGACATCCTTCTTGTACAATCACTTCCCTAGTCCTGCTGGCCAC
>NW_010545014.1:0-1005 GCF_000687285.1 Phaethon lepturus
TCTATCCTGGCTGAAACCAGGACACTTGGCATATTAGTTACAGATGTGTGTATATGGGTCTGCTAGCCAAAACACTTCAAGATCAAATGAGAAGCTGAAAATGGAATAGAATATTTATTATCTTGATGAACACCACGTTCAAGAAGTCTTCACCATGGCCATGGGCTGTACAAGTACAGAACAAACCGATACTGTCCTCAAAAGCTTAGAGCTGAAGCACAGGACATGAAACAGATCCAGGCAGGCAGAACAAGCCAAGGATGAATGAATGCATCAAAACCTCACTTTTTAGTTTCGATGTATTAAATCTCTGTCACTTCATCATGCTGCCTCTGTCATCCTACAACCATTATGTAACACAGTATAATTAAAAATAAACTTTTCACTCCCTAGCAACAGCTATGCAATAATTTCTACTTAACTGAGATCCTTCATGTTTAAAAAAACATTTATGGAGTTTAAGTTATATTTCAATGCCTTTCCTCATTACTTCGTATTCAAACCCTCCAAAGGAACCTATCTGCATCTTCCTTCTCATTTCTCCAGTAAAAAGATGGTTTGTCAGGTTTTATTTGGTTTTATCTGCTCACAAGATGCTGTCTTGGGGTCCTAAAAATGCAGAGACATATTTTGTGCAATCTGTCAGCAACTGTCTTCAGATGCAAAGCTACACAGAGCTGAGGAGCTCTTTTCTTATCAGAATGAGTCACAAAAATGGATTATCCACATTTAATCCTACTCACACTGTCCAATTTCCTGACTTTTTTGTTCAATAAAACAAAATTAAAATTTCCCCGATTAAACCTTGTAAGAACAGTTTTCCCTTAGGATGCCCTTGCAGAAGAGAAATATTGCTCTGCCATTTTAGGGGACCACAGAGCTTCCAGCACCCATTCCTGCGACGAGCGAGGGAAGACAAGCAGCCGACTCAATATGAGTGATAAAGCAAGCTTCAACTTTATTGCAAGACATATTTTGTGCAATCTGTCAGCAACTGTCTTCAGA
>NW_010545015.1:0-24783 GCF_000687285.1 Phaethon lepturus
GGCAGCACGGCCGGGGCCTCAGTGCAGCAGTTTGCTGTTGTGTTTTGGTGGCTTTTTAGGGATTTGGGGGGGAGCCAGCTAGGATGGTTCAAGCACATTGTGGGCTGTGTATCACTTCCACAGATTTTGCTGGAAGCATGCGAGTTTGAGGACAGTAAAATTGGTTTCATTTTGTCTGAGATGAGGTTGCGGAGTCGCGGTGGCCCATGGTGGGTGTCGGGAGCCCACTGACATGACTCAGGACTCTTCTGGTCTACACACACGTTAATCTTTTCAGACCTGTGCCTTAACAGTGTGGCGTTTTCTGCGGCCCCAAAGCTCAGAGGTTGCTAAGCCTGAGCAAATCCTGTTGCATTTCCCCAGCGGGAATGTCCTTTGGTTAGCCTAGAATAACAGACCTGCAGCCAGGTCTGCTTGCTTCACCCTTCACGAGGTAGATTTATGGGTTTGGGATTTACGATTTAGTTGCTTTCATCAGGGGAATGGCTTGCGGATTCTTCCCGCCTTGTGTGAGAAAGAGAAGCTTTTGCAACACGTGTAATCCAACTCTCAGGTGTTGGGAGTGCATGTAGAAAAGGAGACTGCTCTTAAAACAGAGACCTGCAGTCCTCTCAGGCTCACCTTGCTGGTAGAGCAGGCGTATTCCCAAGCTAGAGCAGGATGTGTGGGCTGGAGGCAGCTGTGGGAGGTGGTTCCTCCCTGGAGTGACTCAGTCGCATGCTGCAGTGTGTGCAACGTGTCCCCACCACCATCCAGCTGTTACCGCGTGCACCTGCAATAAACCTGCCCCCATGGGCGGTCGGGGTGGAGGTAGCAGCGTCCTGCCGCGGCATGCTCCGAGCCTGCTGGCAGCTGTGGTTCTTCCAGTGGGTACATCGGCTGCAAGTCAGAGTGCAGAACGAGCAAGATGCACTGAGGGAGATCGTGCGGGCTGGCACTGTGTGGGTTTTGTCATCAGGGATGGAGAAAGAGGTTGCTGTGCCCTGCCCTGCCTCTAACCCAGCTCTACTGGGTTTCTTGTTGCTCTGAGACAGAATATGCAGGGAGAGATAGTTAGCCAAGGCAGTTCAGGGATTAATTTGTCAAACGTGATTGCAGTGGGAGAATCTTGAAAGATCGAGCCCAGAGTGAAACTCCAGAAGGAGTGCTGGCACAGGTCTGCTTTGGAAACCGCCCCTGCCAGGCCCTGTAGAAACTCGGTGCAGGCCAGTTCGAAGGGTGACGAGACCCTAGCCTGGCAGAAGGGAAGCTGATCCTGTTCACTTGCCAGTTGTGCACAGCAACCCTGTGGTTCTCACCCGTTTCATGGCACTTCTCCAGTTGAGTGGAGCTCACTGAAACGCTGCAGTGCTTGGAAGCTGTGGATGAGTGGACTAGATTTTTGTGGCCAGGCCACCTCAACAGCATCAATGGCTCCATCTGTTCTGAGCTGTGATGGGGAGCAGGGGAAAGGACTGAACCTTCTCTAACTGCCCTCTGAATGGCTCTATTTTTGCCCGCAGAGAGGAAGCGGTTTTATCAGAATGTGAGCATCTCGCAAGGAGAAGGTGAGTGCGGCCACAGGGACAGGACGGAAGGTCTGGTTCCCGGGAGAGGCGTTATCACCCTACACCGCTTCAGCGAGAGCATGGCACACCCGCAACCCAGGCTGTGCGAGTGGGGTGTTTGTCACCAGCCTGCTGTGCCCTTTCCTCATCTATAGCAAAGCTGTGTGACGGGAAACAGCTTCCAAGACCAAGTATGCCCAAATGATGGTGATGGTGGGAAACGAGTGTCCCTGGGCCCTTGCTCCTGTCAGCTCCAGCTCTGAATCTGCTCCTGCTGTGGGGTTGTCTGTTGTTCCTTAGTGCCTGCCCCTCTTTGATTCCCCAGGATTTCTACTCTGATTCCCCAGGAGGTTTTGAAATAAACCTGGACCACCGAAAGCTGAAAACACCTCAGGCCAAGCTCTTCACTGTCCCCAGTGAGGCCTTGGCCATTGCAGTGGCAACAGAGTGGGACTCCCAGAAAGACACCATCAAGTTCTACACTATGCATCTGGTGAGCACAGCAGGTTGGGATGCTGAGACCTCGGCAGGGCAGAATGCAATGTGCTGGGAGCAGTCAGGTCAAGGAAGTCGGGTTTAAAGACAGGGAATCGAAATGCCAGGGGCTAAATATGGGTTTGCCAGCCACCGTGACCTGGCAAGGGCTTTGACAGCTGGCAGGATGGATTCCAGAGCAAGGGTTTAGAACCACTTTGGGGTGTAAGTCTTGTGCTGGGATACATGAGATGGGGGCATCTTCTGAGAATGCTTCCTTCTGTGTCCTGCTGCCCCCAGCTCTCCCGAGTAATTGCAGCAGAATTGGCATGGCTTGGTCTAAAATGAGGGTGACTGTGTAGACATGAGAACGGTCTCCAAATGCAGAACATGGAGGGAGCAGGTTGTCCTAACACCCATGGAAATGGGGAGCAGAGGTTGGGACTTTCGCTGTGCACTGGGGAGAACCTTGCAGTTGTGAGGGTGGTTAGATACTGGCTGGGTGACTGTCTAGGGGGAATCTGTGTCATTGGGGGGATTTGAGAAAGGGCTGGCCAGTGTTTTGGCGATAGACAGGGGCAGGAGCAAACGATGAGCTCTGGAGCAGCCTGTGGGCCCTCTTCCCTGGTGCTTAATGGGCCTGCTTCAAAGGCTTCTGAACTCAGTGAGAAGATTCCTATTATACAAGCTGTGTTCTGGCACTGCACCCCGCTTTAGCTGCGCCCTTCGGTTCTCTGTCTGCCGCGGATTCCTCTGCTTCTTCTTGTCTTTGGACAATGGAAGCTGTTGCTTCCACAAGCCTTGAATAACAGCGGTTTAAACTGCCTTTATCCCACAGACCACACTGTGCAACACGGCGCTGGACAATCCCACGCAGCGAAACAAAACACAGTTGATCCGTGCAGCTGTGAAGTTCCTGGAGACTGACACTATCTGGTATGAGATGGGGTCCCGCTGGCACAGAGGCGAGGTTGTCTTCTTGCAGTGCAGTTCTTGAAAAGGTGGTTGGGGGAAGTGAGGGAAAAGGTCTTCTGTGACCCAGTCAAGTCATGACCTGGTTTTGGCCTGAGGGTTTGCATTAGCTTAGGCCAGTCCTACGTCTACAAATCTAGTGGAAGTCAGTGCACCCAAAGGGCATAGGTATGAGGGAGAATGGGGATCTGGTCCTCTGTTGAACTCTGTTTTGGAAACCTCTGTGCTGGGTAAGGGTGGGAGCAGCAGGAAGTGAAGATCTCCTCGGGGAAAAGAAAATGTCTTTGAAAGGCCTGGGGGAATCTGTCAGCCCGATCCCTGGTACTCCTGTGCCCGTATAGGCAGCTCAGATTACTTTTACCAGTAGCAAAATGCCCTTCGTTCCTTAAAGTCCCTGTGGGCTGCAGGATCAAGCCTGTTCATGCCCAAGCTCCTGTCTCACAGTCCCAGCCTCTGAGGTGTCCACTGGCAGCTGCTCAGCTCCGGTGGGGAGAGGGGAACAGGACTCCCCACATCTGCCCCTGTGGCAGTGGGGCGTGCCAAGCTGAGCCGCTGGGCAAGGTGAGGTAGGAGGAGTGGCCCCATATAAAGAGTTCCAGTGGGATATGTCCCCTGCTTTAACCACTAAACCTCGCTGCATCCCATGGGTGGCTTGGGGCTACCTGCAATTTTCTGTTGGCTGGTTTGCTGCTCTGATTTGTAGTAAGATAGAATTGTACTTGCTAGAACAACAAAAAGCTCAACTCGGGGAAGAGTGGGGGGATTGTTCCCAGTCACTGCTGCCGCTGCCTGGCTGGACAGGAGGCCCTTGCTCCCCTTGCTATGGTCTGGGGAGGGGGCAGCTTCCTCCCAGAGGTGTGCCTCAGCAGTCTGGCAGCCTGGGAGTGAACATCCAGTGTGGTTTTGTTCTGCAATGTCCCAGCTATCGTGTGGAGGAGCCAGCTGCCTTGGCAGAGCTGCAGAAGAGTGAATGGGATCCCATTGTTGCCTGGGCTGAGAAAAGGTAAGAGGTCAAAGATATTTCTGTCTGCTCATGCCCTGCTGAGGCCAGGAGCTCTAATGCTTGTGACTGTTGGAGCTGCAGGGTTCATGAGCCCTCTGCTTTTCTAAGAGGCTGGGCGATCGTTCCAGGTACAACGTGGCAATTGGCTCCTCGACCAGCATCCTGGGGCCAAACATCCCAGCCAGCACCAAGGAGACCTTCGTCAGCCATCTGGCATCCTACAACATGTGGGCCCTGCAAGGTGAGTGAGGCTGAGCCGGGGAGCCTTCCGCTCAGGCTGTGCCAGTGGAGGAGGCGGTTCCTCTCCACAGGGAAGAAGGCTGTAACGTTTTTCCTCTCCTGCTGAGATAATCGGAGTGTTGAGGTTTATGTTTTAAATCTCCAGGCCAGTCCCTTAGCTGTGTTTGTTAAAGGTAGGGACTCTCCCTTTAGTGCTGCTAGTGTTCAGGTCTGACTGCACTGGCCTGCGAGCTATTTGCTCTACCCTAGCACAAATAACTTCTTTAATGCCAAACTCCCTAGTGACTTAGTGCCCAGCTTTGTTACCAGGAAAAGAAACAGGGTTTAGTGCTCCAAGTGTCTGTGGTTCTGTGCGCTGTCCTCACTTTTTCACCCTTATAGCCCACTTGACCTTACTTGATACTGCTGAATGACATTTAAAGATAAAGAAATTAAGTTATGTTTGCTTTGCTCAAGTCCTCAAATAGAAGACTTGAATGAGCAGCAGACAGTGAAACCCACAGGAGACACTAGCTGAGCAGCCAAGGAAAGTTAAGTGTTGGTTCCTGGGACAGGACTTGCAAAGCCTTTTCATTACCCCTGTAAAGATATTTTTTGATGAATCATTTCTTTTCCTCACAGTTTGTAATATGGGTAGGCAGGGTGGAAGGGAAAGGCATGTGCCTCCCCTGGGCAGTTAGTCAACTTTAGACCTGAAATTCAAGGTCTGGCCTAGATTGGTAGCACAGGGTGAGTCTGACTTCAGTTCCTTCCGTAGACCCTGTCCATGCACAGGCACCTCCATTTCCCATCAGCTTGAACTGAACCGTGACTGTTCAACAGCTCAGAGTTTTGACCCCTTCTTTCTTCCTCCTCCTGGGTGTGCATGCCTGTGGGATTTGCTCCGGTCCCTCAGCCGCCAGGCACTCACTCTGCCCCCCTCAAGAGGGGTGTTTTGCAAACCAGTAGCTGGTGGTGTGGCAGGAAAGAGCTCTGCTGTTTTATCAGCCGAGCCCAGCAGCTGTGTCCTTTGCTGACACAGTTCTTCCAGGGCACAGCACACCACACACATTTGCACAGTGTTTTTCTAGGAGCGATTATAGATGTGAACAGCTCTTTTTAGCACCAAACAGTATACAAGTGCCTTTCATCCTGGACTTTCATCTGAACTCCAGAATACTGGGGCCTGGGCTGGTTATCGCTTCCCTTTGCACAGGGCAGGTTTGTGGCAGAATAGAAGGAGGCAGTTTCCAAAGCAGGGCCTTTGTCACTGCAGTGACAGTGGCCAGAATAGCGCTTTGTGTCCGCTGTTAACTGCGGATCTGATGCTTAAGTGCCCACATGCAAGTGGGAGGTTTCACTATCCCTGAGGAGATACCACACCCTGGGTGTCTCTTCAGAGCATGTGAAGATGCTGCTGTAATACTGCAGAAAACAACCATGAATCTTGTTTGTTTTGGGTTATTCCCTTCCAGGTATAGAATATGTAATCACCCAGCTGAAATCTCTGATTCTGTCCATGGGTCTGATTGACAGGCACATTACAGTAGAGAAAGCTGTGCTTCTGTCTCGCCTGGAGGAAGAATACCAGGTAAATTATGTTACAGAACAGCCCTATAATTCAAATAGCAATAATCTCAGCATGACAAATGCGTCTCCCACCACAAATAACTAGCAAGGGAAGTGCCTGCTATAGAGGTTCCACTCTGCTAGTCTCCCCATTTGAGAGAGTTTGGAGTGCGCTGCTGTAGAGCAACATCATGGGTGCAACAGCCCAGAGTGCTCCTGGGGCTGCCAGTTTCTTTTTGCAAAACCCAGATGGATGCTTTTCTCCCTCTCTAATCTGAAGTGCAAAGTCGTGGCTGGCTTCTCTTGCTGTGGGTTATCCAGCCTGGAGGTCTTGGTAGGCACCAAGCTAATAACTTGCTTGCTGGAAGCTGGTCTGGCGTGAAGCTTTCCCTGACCCGAAAGTGGCTAAAATTGATGGCAATCTTTTCATCTTCCCTTTAAGGGGCTTTGCCTCAGACCCCAGTACAGATGAAGCATGTCCTTTCACTGAACTCATCTGGAGATCTCCCTACCCCCATAATCAGGGATCAGCACAGCTCCTGGGGGCTTACCTGTGTTTCACAAACATGAAATGGGAGGATGAGAGTTGCTGAGTGGCTCTGCATATGATCGGTTCTGAACTGACTCGCATTCCTCCTCTCCTTCAGATTCAGCGGTGGGGCAGTGTGGAGTGGGCCCACGACTATGATCTGTGCGAGCTGCGTGCTCGTGCAGCAGCTGGGACTCTCTTTGTTCACCTCTGTTCAGAGAGCTCAACTGTAAAACACAAGCTGTTGCAAGACTGAGGCTGCTGGGCTGGGTGCAGGAGGAAATTGCCCAGCCGTGGCTTGCTGGCATGACATGGTGGATGGTAACCACCCTTCTGCCACCAGGCCTTTCCTGGGATCATCGTTGTGCTGAGGAACTGCGACTTTGTGGGCAACTCCTCGCTTGGACTGCCTGCCGCAGTGCAGTGCCAGCAGTTTTGAGCCCACAAGGAGGAAAGGTCAAGGTGAACTTCCTCTGCATCCCCAAGACAGCAGCTCTGTCCTTTACCGATGTCTGTAACTCATCAGAGGAGCTCCCATGAAAGAAACAGCTTCCTGGGCAGGGCGCGGCACAGACATACCCAGCATATGCCACATGTCTTCATAGCTGCCAGCTCCTGACACACACTTGTTATGGAAATCTGAAAACAGACTCCATTGCATCTGTTCTTCATCCCTCAGTGTGCCTGTATGTAACACCAGGGTCTCTCTGTTTGATTAAAGGCACGCCCCTGCTAGATACTGAGAGCCAATGCTGCCGAGTATTTCTTTGTTTTAATTGCTAAACTGTGGTGTAGGTCCGGAGCTGCCTGGCTGCAGGCAGAAAAAAAACAGAGCAGAGCTGAGCAGACACTAACTACCAAACAGATCTGCTCCCTCCACATCTCTGCATGAGCCTCTCCCTGCTAGGTGCCCTGTCCTTGCAGCCAAGGAGTAGGAGGGAGCTGACTGTGCAGTCCTGGAGGAAGAGGGGGAGAACCTGGGCTCCTGCCATCTTCAGAAGCACAGGGTACTACGAGCTAAATCCGTGTATGACAGGCAGCACCAGCCATAGGGTTTTTGGAGAGACCTTGTCTCTCCCCAGAGTGTGTATGCAGCCACCCCCTCATTTAACCTTCCCACCTTTCTCCTTGCTGCTTGCCTTGAGCCATGCCGCCCTGGCCAGCATCATTCCTCAGAAGCTGCCCACAAGTCAGCGTAGCAGCTGCTGTCACCGAGCAAGGAGGGGAATTAATGACTCCTCGCTTGGCTGTTGCGAGCGGCAGTGTGTGAGCTCCTGTGGAACCATTGATTTCCCTTCCTGCTAGCTGGGGGCTGCTCTGTTCACACTGCAGAAAGCTGCTTTTGCGAGAGGTGGTGAGAAGACAAGGCTCCCAGGCACACAGAGCCCCCGCCAGCCTTGTGTTTGCTGAGCTGGAAACCTGCTGTTATCTTGGGAGTGGTTTGATGGAGAGCACTCCTCTGGCAGGCTGCTGCCACGTGCCTGTGGCTCACAGGTTCCTGCCACTGCGCTTGCAGGTACCAAAGCTTTCAGGCATGATATGCTATGATGATTTGGTTCAACCAGCTCACAGCTGATCCATAACCCCTTGTGACCAGCTCTGAGCTCTGTCTGCATGGGCTTCACGCCAACATGATGGAAGAGACAGAGCTTCATATGCTTTTCCGGAGTCAAGAAGTATCTTTTTATTTTCAGTTTATGGTGGGATGGAAGAAGTATGCCTTTGGCCTGAAATGTCCCAGGCAGCTCAGGTACGTCCCTGCTGGGTGTGCTGCTGCTGGGGGCTGCCCTGTGTGCGCCCAGCTAAGGCAGCCGCCCGGCCAGTGGCGGACCTACTCCATAGGCTCCAGGATCTCCATGTTATCCAGCTCCTCCTGGAGACTGTCGATGTACTGAATGATCTCCCTGACACGGTCGCGGTTTCTGTCGATCTCGTTTTGGAAAGCCTGAACAGATTGATACCAAACAGTGAATCCGCAGGCTTGTCAAGGTTCCTGGAGCCCAGAGGGCTCCAACAAAGGCTGGGGAGTGTCCTTCCTAGCTGTGTCCCCACCGTTTGGGCCAGACCTGTCTGTGCCCCAACCCCTGAGCGTGAGGGTCTCTTACCTTCTCTGTCACGGAGGCCTGCCAGCGGTAGGTGTTGCTGAGGATGTCGCTCTCTCGCTTATAGATCTTTAGCAGACGGATGCCATGGGACGTGTTGAGTGTGTTGACAATAGTGGTTTTGTCCACAAGAAGCTAGGAAGTAACATGACTGGATGAGGGGAGGGGGCCGGGCATACAGCGAAAGCAGCGGAGCTTGGAACTAGCAGCAGGGTAACTGCAGCACTCGGTGGAAGAAAATCAGCCCTCTGTTGCAGCCAGACAAAGCCCTAGTTATCAGGGAGAATCCAGTGCTTTACTCTTCGCAAGGATGTGTCAAGGCCTCGCTATGGTGTAATGGTGTATTATACCTAGTATGGGTGGGGAAACTGAGCCGGAGCAGGGAGCAAATGCCCACTGCTGAGTGCTCTGCTGCAGGCAGGCTGCCGCGCAGCACATGGCAGGCCCCTGCGGGCAGCTGGTGTTGAAGCAGGACTGCATATGCTCCAGCACGCCTGGCCCAGCAGGTGCGGGAAGTGGAAAATTGCACTTGGAAGGGTCTCTTGCACTGGTGGCACTGGCTGTAAATCTTCATTTTTGGAGAGTCCCAGCTTCCAATCGAAGCAGTGACTTCCCCTGTGGCTCTAAATAGAGGGTGGCTTCGCTAAACCATAATGACTCTCCTCCTGCAGCCAAGTGCAGCTGTTGAACAAATGAAGATTGCTTCTCCGTGGAAATGGATGGCAGCAAGGCAAAATGGGTGCACAGCAACGGTGCGTAACTGCAGCCATCTGCACAGGCCATAAAGCAGGGACCTCCCCCGGGGGAGGGCTGAGGGGTCTGGTTTGTGTCTGTCAGCTCTTGATTACCTGGAGTAATGGGGGGCTGGGATAATCTGTACAGAGCAAAACCGTAGCAAATGCAAAACTCGAGTCATTTAGCCACTAAATGAAGGAATAACGAAGGCAAAAGGGTCAGTGGCATTGCTGACTGGAGCACTTGCAACTATCTTTGTGCTTTCTGAAAGGCCTCTGGGATCTTTGGTATCACAGCAAGACTGAGGGCGCAGTGGAAGGCTCCGTTTGAAATGTCATGTCCTGCCTCCAGATCAGCTCATGGGCTGGGGAGCTCTAGGAAGGGCTTCTGAAATCACTGAGGCAAACAGAGCCCTGGTGTAAGAAAGTCAGAGTGGTGTTCAGATTCTCCTGGGGGAGCAGGCAGAATCCGAACAAAACCAGCTGCGAGTGCAGCAAAGCTGCTGCCTAAGTGCCTGCTGGGTTGGGGCTGTGTGGAAATCAGCCAGAGAAGTGAGCTGTGCTGGAGGCAGGAGAGAGACTTTCTCACCACCTCTCCTGGGCTGCTGCCACCAGCTCTGGCAGCGCCCAGGGAAACCTGCACTGCAGTTATCCTCTTAGTCAGCAGAGATGTCCAGCGGCACTGCAGTTCAGCCAAGTGGCTGGGCCCATCTTGGGAGGAGGTTATGCTCTGGTTTAAGCATGGCTCTAGCTGTATTAAGCCTTCTGGGAACCCTGTCCCTTCTGAGGAGAGGCTGTGGCCTCCTTGCTGACTCCTTAACAGAGATGAATTTTTTTGGTGCCCTCACCATTTGAACATCAGCTGGCAAATCCTCATCAAGCTCATTCTTGACCAATTTCTCCAGTGTGGTGATGGAGATCTCTAGCAGCTTTTCATGGTGATGGTTTTCCAGGTCCCGGCACTGGGTCATTGTAGAGAAGATGGTTAAGGAAAAGGCTGACCACACCACTCACTTGCAGAGATTAAATGAGCTCCTGTAACTAGAGACTGAGCGTCCACACAGCGGGCTTCCACAGGAAAGAGCCTGGCTGCTGCCAGAAGCTGCTGTGATGTCAGGATATACACTTTCTGTTCTTAATTGCAGCTCACGTACATCGGGTCTCAACCTCACCGCAATATATTACGCAGAACTGAGAGTGGGCCTGGGTTTGCAAAGGAAATGGAAGGAGGCCTCCCACGATACAAGCTAAGCTCTGACTATGCCAATTATTTGCACCAGGCTAACAGATAAATATATTTAAACTAGTGTAATCTCTCACTGAAGTACTTTCCTTTGGTATTAGTATCTCACTTTGTTCCAGAAGACATCAACAACACAAAAATGAAGGCCATTTAAAGAAACTTCATGAAGAACTGCAGGTATTTCATTGGCTGCTATGGCAAGAATGTACACAGAAAACAGTCTAACCAGATCTTCCCAGGGTTGTGTTATGCCTGTCTGGAGAAGGAAGGAAGATTCCCAAGGGGGAGAAAGCTGCCTAAGTCCTACAGGCTTTCAGCACAGGAGAACTTAGATCCTTTTGTGCTCTCTAGAGTCTCCACAGGAAGAAGCTGGGCACCTTATATGACCATTGCTGCAAAGCTGGCAAAAGACCTTTTCTGTTGATAAAAAAAAAAAAAATTTCTATACTGATGGCTCATTTCTGGATTTAGAAGTGAGATATACTTACATCACTGGGAAGTCCAGGCCAACATACTGTCAAAAGGATATATTCCTTTAATGTTTTCAATGAATGTTGATGCTATGACAGCAACATTTCCTTTAAAATCCTTTATTAGTTCCTTAACAGAGGGGAAAAAGAGGAAATACTACAATGAAAACTTGCATAAACGTAAAAGGGAGTCAGGGAGTCTAGGAAGAATCTACAACTCATTATAATTTGGACTCACTGCTGTTATTAGCACAGTCAGAAACTGAACTGCCTCGAGCGTTTAAAGTGTTTTGAAAGTGCTGCAAGATTTTCTTTCCTCATTCAGGGACAGAAAATCAGAATCAGTTTATTGTAGAGAAGCTGACTGAATGATACCTTTACCTGGTGTGTGGAGCAAGCCAGCTGATCCTTTTTTACGTTCACCTAAGTAATGCAGAGTGTGCTGTATTCCCGTATACTGCCATGCTGCAGTCTCCTTGTATGTATGAAGAGCCTCTTGTCAAAAGTATAACCAACGCCTGGGCTTACTGCAGCTTTTGTTTTAGTCCTCACAAATTAAAATAGCTGCTGCCTATTCCCTCTCTCAAAAATGGCTGATGGAGAATCTGTGAAGTGTTGCACTTCAGTGTCTTGCTACAGCAACTCAAATACAGCCACCTGAATCCTGCAAGTCCAGAAGGGCATGCAGGGAGAAATGCTTCTGCTTGTTCCATCAGTGACTGAAGATACATGAGCACCAATTCAGAAAACACTAAAAGGCACAATCCTGATGCAGTGAGGAATCCATTTTGAGTTCCTGCTTTCTGTCATGCACATTCACAAAAGTAAACTGCTGCATCTGTTTGCACACAGGCCGCAGCTCCTGCCTGCTAATTTTTAAACAGGTTACTTTTTTTTTTTTTAATGAAGATGCACATTAAAAGCCCTGCCCTAGTTTTTGAGGAAAAGTCTGGGGAGAAAAAAGGCTGCTATTATGCAAGCAAATGCAGTAAGCTGAGCGGGAATGTGTATAATCTTATTCATAGCAAAGATCAGCTTCAAAGAATTATACCTCTAGAATCCCAAATGCATATCCCATGCTATGCAGCAACTTCTGTACATAGACCCATAAAATGACTGAATGACCTCAAGTCCCTTTCTCTAAAGTCTAGGAAATCAACTTGGATAGATGTACAGGATATACTCCGCTCTGCTCTGAGAAACAGAAATGTGTTGCAATGGATCAATGTCCAGGGCCTGATCTCACCCAGATCATCTCTGAGCAGAGAAAGAGTAAGATGGAGACAAAACATTAGCCTGACTGGAAGATCTATGCCTCCCTCTTTGTGCAATGGGCTGCTAAACAGAGGGGTGCAGCAACAGAAGAATGACCCCCTGTGTTCTGGATGTGAGGTCTCACAGGTATGTGCTTGACCCTTACCTCCAGCTGGTCAGCTATCAGCATTTCCAAGGTCATGAGTGCTTCTGACAGCTGAAGTATGTCCTCCTTGTACTCGGCTCGTTTAGACTCAGCAATATCATAACTACTGGCATTATGAATCTCATCCAGCCTCTAAACACAGAGATACATAAATTACTTATAGTTTGTGTTCAGCACTCCAGTGCAATTTAATTAACTTGTTACATATGTGAGAAAAGTTCCTGCTGCTGATTAGCTGAAATGAAATGTGATGATTCAGGAAGTCTCCAGATTTACATACTGGGTAGTCAACAGTGCTGAGGTATGCTACTGCGCTAACGATCCGGGGGCAATGCAGTGGAATCGGTGAAAATGCTTCCTCATCCTCCAGTCAGCAGAAGACTTTGCCCCTTCTATGCTTCCAACTTTGGTTCCCCTTCTGACACATTTCAGGTTTAAAAAAAAAAAAAAATTAGATTCTTGATGTTGCTGGCCATGAAGAGTAACAATTACTTCGCAGAAAGAAATGCACACCTAAATCCTGATTCCCTTCATGTCAAGGAGAATCTTGATTGACTTCTGTAGGGTCAGGATTTAATATTCTGAATATGGAATACCTATCATTGCCTGCCTTCCTCTTACAGCAAGGATTTACTGCCCTTCAGAATTAAATATTGACGTCAGTTTTGTATCAAACAAGATTTATGATTTCTTGGATCAAAAGAAAAAATCCTCTTGTGCTGAGCAATATATTATTTTCAAGTCTGTTCAAAATAAATTAACAATCAAATGTTAATAGGAGGGGAAAAAAAATACATGTTTTAAGACATCTAATCCACTTCTCCTGAGAGGGAATGGAACAGGCTAAAATAGATAACTCCGACAAAAATCATTGCCAAGACTTGTGTCTGAAAATGGACTAGATTACCCAAACTTTGCAGTGTTAAAAGGGAGGAAGGGGAGAGCAAGGTATCTTCTTTTCTAAGTAAACAAGTTAGGAAGATGAAGCAGCTCCCCAGCCATTCAAGCCGCACCTCTGGGAGCAATAATTTCAAAGTTCAAGGCCTTTAATGCTTCTTTGCTTCTTAACCAACTTGAAAGCAGAGTTATTTTACAGGTTACCCAAGCTTGCATGAAAGGATTACAGTGGGGCAAACAGCCCCCAAGAATGGCTTGCTTACAAATTTCAGTCTGCTGGAACCTCTGCACCTTTTGAACTCTCTCTCAGCAATTTTAAATCTTACAAATTTCAGTCTACTGGAACCTCTGCACCTTTTGAACTCTCTCTCAGCAATTTTAAATGAATGGGGAAATACTGTTAATATACAGCGTTCAGTTTTGACGCCGACTCCTCCAGTATTTCTATGAAAACTGTCACGCTGACCACTGAGTCCTGTTGTTGCAGCTCAAACCCTCGCTGAGCCTGCAAGTCATCGGACAAAGACGAAGGGTCAAAATCTGGCCTCAGCCATGTTTCCTTGGGGTTTGGCGCTTTTTTGTTGGTTTGTTTGTGTGTGTGTGGTTTTGTGTTTTTGTTTTTAAATGAGGATATATTGGGAATGCAAGTGCAAGTTAACTGAATATGCATATTGATCTTTATGTGTCGCCTCCTGGTAAGGCGGCAAACTCATGTCCTGATGTGAGCTGATGGAGTCAGTTTGCCAGCATGAGTCAGCAAGGTTCAAGGACCTGGGCGCAGAGTGACTCAGCAGGCTGCCAGTGTGTGACAAGGCACCTAAATAAAAGTGACCTGGTTTTCAAAGGGAGCCAGCGCTCGTGACTCTGCCTGGTGTCAGTTGTCAGGGACTTGCTCTGCTCAGCTGACAGTGTTACCAGGCTTTAGCCCTCCCTTATTTTTTCTGTGGAAACAAAATAATGATCCACCTATTATACACAATCAGAAAGGGATCCAGCTAGAAGCTACGCCTTTAGCAGCCACAATGGGTAGCTGTAGTTGAGCAGAATGAAAAAAGATAGTTTCTGCTCTAAAAAGACTAGAAATACGTTACAGTAACTATCTAATTTTTTGGTTAAAGTTCTTTGAGCTGTTGTTGACAAAATGAGCTGAAGCAGAAAATTACTTGAAAACAAATTGAATACCCTCCAATCTCCTTCCTTTTCTTCCCATTTTTCAATGAAGGAAGAGCTATTGGAGGCCTCAAAGAGAAGCGGAGTGGCATTAAATCTGATAAATCTATCTATCTACGTTAAATCAACTTCATAAAAATTATTTAAACCAAGAGAAAGATTGAGTATTTCCATTTTCTTAAAGACCAGTAACTTTTCTGGATGGCAAAAAAAAGTAAAAAAACCCCAACATATTTAACCACTTTTTTTCTGTAAAGCCTTGAAGGACAATAAGATAACACTCTGACATGTTAATTTTGTTCTACGCTGAATTTCCAGTATAAGCAAAGGCTGCCAGTGTTGGCTGGTTGTGGTTTACCCAAAGGGTTGAAACTTCGATCCCCAAGTTCTTTTCCTGCATAAAGTACTAAAAAACTTTTAACATGATGTTAGTTAATGACATTATATTAGCTAACACAACAATTTTTCTTGGTATAGATTTATACTGTAAGAAACATGTAAAGAAAGATCAGTGACTGAGCACTGGAAGAGGTTGCCCAGAGATGCTGTGGAGTCTCCATCCTCAGAGATATTCAAAGGCTGTCTGGACATGGTCCCGGGCAGCCTGCTGTAGGTGGCCCTGCTTGAGCGGAAGGGTTGGACCAGATCCCTCCGGAGGTCCCTGCCAACCTCAACCGCTCTGTGATTCTGCCATTAGGGATCAAGTACTGATTCCTGTTATAGCAGTGTAAATCCAGATTAATTTTCCTAATTTTAATGGAGTTACCTTCACTCTCAGTGAAATTAAAAGCTGGCATAAGATGTAGAGAAATCATGTATCAAACAGAAGTGTAATAACATTACCCTTTTGTTCCGATTTTCGAAGTCTAGGATTGTTTTCCTGCATTCTTGTTGGTTGGCTGTTAACGCTTCATGAAGGCTTTCATAGAAATCCGAGACTTCAGCTTCTCGTTTTTCATACTCTTTCAGACCATAGTTAAATAGGTTCTCACAAACTGAGACAAACTCCTTCCTGTACGTGACGTCAGAGTCAAGGTATTTTGCTTGTTCAGTGGAGCAATATGCTATGTTCCTTCTACCTCTGCAAATTTAAGCTACAAGAATTACAAGCTACTGTGATGTAAACTCCGTAGTTCTTGCTGGGAGCAGGCTGCCATACATTCTGTCTGTGGCAGGACTGGGTCACCCATTCACATATTGAGCACTGGATTTTGCTACTTTAAGGGTATGGAGAAAGCTGTGGCAACCTGAGGAGAAAAAAGGCCTTGAGGAAAAAAAGGAAATACATATACTTCTCTGACTCTTTTCTGACACAGCAGCGGAATGAAGCATACAACCCTATCTGTCTTCAGAAGTGTGAATACAGTGCCTGCGTAGTTAATAAATACAGCTCTGGTGCCTACAGCCAGAGCACAGAATAAACTACTGACTTGGTAGCATCACAAAAATAACGTCAATTTTTCTTCTGCTATTATCTTGGCAATGGAATTGTTTCTAGACTCTATTGTAGTTAAGCCATGATGCATTTTTCCCCAACAGTGTAATGCAATTTTAAGGAAGGTCAAGTTACTGGCCTTGACAATGCTCTATTAATCTGAATGAGAAAAGAAAAAAGAAAAAAAAGTGTCTGCTTTCTGATCCTCCGTGTAAGAGCAATGATCAGAAAAAAAGTGCTGGCCTGAAAACTTCATGTTGCTGTCTCTGGCAGGTTGTGAGATATGCGACTCATATCATTCTGATTAGTCTGTTCCTGTCTCCTACCACTTCAATTTCAACATGATTTTAGCAACTGCGCTCTTACAATCTAACTGACAGAGATTTATCTTATAGCTCATTTTAAACGTTAAGTGGATTCCAGACTTAAAGAAAGTACAAAGCCTTGATTCTTGAAGGGTCAGAAAAGAAGACTACTGAAATTGTGTTTGATCCAAGTGAAGGAAATGGAATATGGTAATTACAATGGTGAGAACTTAAAACGCTGGAATCTCATGATCTGTTGGTGACAGAAATGAGTGGTTTTACAAATGGGATGTTTCAAGCTGGATTGGCCAGCTTGCCAGTAATAAAAACCATTTGTTTGTAGCCCTCATATTTCATGAGATACCAAGCCTTAAAGCTGTCAGTGGTCTCACAGTCTTGCAGTGGTTTTTTTGGTACCATTCCAAAATTGAACACAGATCGTCTCAGATCTTAGATCAATGTAGCTTTCAGCCCTAGACAAAAGCAACGGATGAAGAATCCCTGTGGATGCACCTTCTTCTTAACTCAAGGCATTACATTTTAGGTCTCGGTATTCTAAAGCCAGGAAGGATATGCCTGCAGCAGGTCACCCACTCCAGGGAGGTAAGCCAGTTTGGCAGCTTCCGTATCCTCTGCATACATACTGTCAAACAGGAACGATCCGTTCAGGTACTCAACAAAGGCTGTCTTTGAAGAGAATCAGAGCAATGTAAGTGAAATAAAGAGTGCCAACCTGCTGCCAGTCCTCAGGATGTGTCTCTCGTATAAGCAGTTTGCCGGCAGAGGAGCACTGGTGCAGACACAGTGATACCAACATGATAGATATCCCAATCAGATCATGAAAGCACCCTGCAACCAGAGTGAGAACCATCCTGGTTCACATGTGACTTTGCTTCTAGAAGTCTCTAGACTAAGGATAGAAAACACTGTTTAATCTTACATAAGACATTATCACATACAACCACATACTGCAAGGCTATTAAGCCTTTCAGATAAGGAGTCAGTGGACTTTGGGGAGGAAAAGCCGCGCGTGTCCTCCCTGCCACTTAACCGCCTCCTGCTTTTCAGCCAGTTTGATCTTCTAGAGGGCTGGAATACAGAGACAGACCATAACTGAAGGCACCATTCTGCCTGGTCTTGTTTTCAGTCTGTTTGCAGGACTACAGTGATCTCTGAAAGCCCTGAAGAGTTTAACCATAAAACTAATAAAAAGCATTAACTTAGTCTGAAGGAGAAAAAAAGTCACAGCACCACGAAAATGCTAACAGACCTGTAATTTTCTTAATCTCATGTCAGGCTGATAAGATTCTCGGGTATGATTTACTACATAGCTTCACAGTGTCTGTATCTGTAGTTTCATTGTTCAGCCAAAAGACTTATGTTCCCCCATTTCATGTGTATTCCACAGCGGTTCCTGTTTTCATTCACAAGATGAGATTCAGAGATCACAGAGATTAATCCTAGCCTTAGTTTTAGCACAGTCAATGTTAACCTCTCATTAAATCTTCAAGCAGGTAAAAGAGAAGTCAATACATGTTGTGCTTGTTTCTCCTGAGACAATATACAACCAGCCAAAGAAAACATACCTCCTGGTACTCCATCTCTTTCTGCTTTGCCTGTTTTTCCTCCAGCTGAGCCAGGGCCTGAGTCTCCTGACGTTCCAACAACTCAGTAAGATCTTGGTACTTTGAAACTGCAACTTCTCGCTGAGAAATACAAAGAAAGAAAATACCTTTATTAGATCATCCAGCAATGCCCAACAAATCTGGGCATAAGCATTTGATCTTTCTATAACATGCACCTGAATGACATCTGCATCTCCATTTGTGTGCTTTTTATTAAACACTTACAAAGTTTCTAATCCATTCCTCATCCCATTTTTTGTTGACATATTACTGTGACTCTGCATTCAATGTATCTGAGCTGACTCAGCCCCAGGAAACTTTTCTCCCCCCATTTCCTCATCTTTAAGGTTGTTTTTTCTTTTTTAGCAGGAGGACTTGTTTTGACTTCTAGAATTTGAGCTCTGATTTGATAAACTAGCGAGTTTAATACATTTACAAGGGAGGAGAAGGCTTTTTGGAGGAGTGGATGGCAAAGTAGTAGCAGGGGCAAGAACCTCATTAGTTTGAAACTGAAGCTTGACAAATTTAAGTATGCAATTCTATGACGTACTGTCTGTATGAGCAGGGACTGGACTCAATGACCTGGAAAGCCCTTCCAGTCCTATGGTAAGAGCAATTTATATTCCAAGTACAGCTCCTGCTCTGTGCCCAGAAAATTTACAATTAATCATGTTCTTTTGTTACTAAAAAAACACAAACAAAAAAAAAACCCCTTCTTTGTTCCTTTGAGCTCTAGGATCAAAAAGCAGCCCCACAGGTTACTGGTGCAGATGCACTGTCCTGTCCTCAGAAATCAAGAGTGGGAAGTGCATTTGGTGGCATCTGCTTGCCTGGATAGTCCATTAGTCCACTACCGAAACAAATTGTGCAGTGAGCAGCAGGACCACCAAGCCTCCCTTCCCCTGGATCCATGTCTCAAGTCTGATCTTCTCTGAGATTTTCTGATCTCTAAGGTGGCTTGCACTCACGCAGCCTCTCTGTGGCAACATTAACCAGGCCCCTCTCCCACGCACAGCTGCTGATTTTCACAAAATCTGTGAAGACATCATGCTTCTGACACCTCTACCTCTCTGTCAGATTTGATAGAATTTGGCCTACGGGTTCACAGCTGTTAGGTGGAGGCAGAATAAACACTGTGTGTTTCTGTAAGCCTAATTTCTGCAGGGAGCCTGCCCTGAATGCTACAATATTGCTGGCATACCAACAAAGCAAATGCTCTGTAAGATGCTGTTGCCCAATTTCACAAGCAGGGAATGCAGATATGCTTACCGTGGCATCACTCACGAGCTTGAAGTCCAAGTATACCAGGTCTGGAAGATGTGCAACAACAAACAGTGTATACTGCTCATCGTCACAGAACGGGTTCCCAGTGAGATTCAGTGTCCGTAAGCTTTTAAACCTCCTGAGGTAGATCACCTATGCTGAGAGAAAAGAGATGCTGTACTTCCCAGTGCTGGGGAAACACACAGCCTTGAAATTCACTGCTCTATTACAATTATGCAATACATATCCTGCTCTGCTGCCAAACACAGGTGACATTAAATTATGAGTTTCTGATGCTTTCAGGAAAGGAAATACTTAAATTCACATTGTGAATATATAAATGATGGGTGTAGAGAGAAGGTGGATGGGGTGCACAAACCACGGGTCTTAGACTGGTAAGCTGCGCTCAGAAGAACCCCAAATAAATCCTAGTCTCCACTCCCTCCTTTTCTCATATGTAGCTACTTATTCCTTTTCTAGCTTTCAGGGGAACAAGTAGGAATTTTGCCATGGCTGATAGCAGTCAATGAACCAGGCCCCCATGAGTCAATAAAAGAGAAATAGCTGTAGTAAGCACTTAGCACCAGGACAGTTTACCAAAACCATAACTCAGACTACAGAGGCAATGAAATCCTACAGAGAATCTTCTCCTCTAAGGAGGGGCTCAGACACAATGGCAAAGTCAGTTTTAGAATATTTGATTCTTTGACAGGGAACATTTGCAAAGACAGGGAGCACTCACATCCTCCAGAATGGTCAGGTTATTCTTTCCTATGGAGAAAATCTGCAGCTCTTGCAGTGCGTCCATGTGCTCAATTTTAGATATTCTGTTATTGTAGAGACTGAGGTCCTGCAGTTTGGTAAGGGTATCCAGGCCCTCAATTACTTCAATATTGTTGAAGGACAAGTCTGGCGAAGAGTTTAGAAATGAAAAGTTTTACAAGCAAAAGGTAAATTATTTCTAGCAGAACACCCTGATTTAGACCTTGCATTTAACCTGGTTCTTGATTTAGGAGTTTATGTACAGTATTTTCCTCAGAGGTGTTCAGAGTCCCACAGGAAAGGCTTGGCATTAAACCATCATTCGTTCATATCTCCTCCTTGCAGCTGTCCATGCAACTTTCAAATGAGAGGAACAGTTGAAGGTACTCCATGCAGAGTCCACATATGCAACCTGAAAGTGATTTCTACCTTATGTGGAAACCCAAAATACAAGTGAAGAGATGGGGAAATGCCCTAAAAGGAGGGTATTTCTGTGACAAATTTGACGCCCCCTGCCTTGTTTCATGCAGACTCTTGCCTGCCACTGTCCACTGTCATGGTCATTCCCACAGTATCAACATATGCCAGCTCCACACTCAAAATCACCCTGTTGTCAATGGAGATATGCAAAGGTATACACTCACTTTAGCTATTTCACTCATTGAAATTTCCCCTTATCCTGCCAGAACATCTATCCTAACACCTACATTCATCATGACTAAGGACAGTATTTGCCCTCAGGCCAGTACTGAGCGATTCAGGAGTCCAAAGATGGTTGATGAGGCTACCAGCTGTCTGCGTCACCCCAATCCCTGGCTGGCTAAGACACTCATACACCAGCTATGGGCAAACGAAACTCATGAGAATGCTTCAAAACACTCTGCTTACATTGTGGCGATCAGCTGTTGATTCACAAGTGCATTAGTCATCTGTGCAGCAGAACAGTGCAGACAACAGGGCGGAAGAACCCATTAGACGTTTCAAGATGTGCTTATGAACTGAAGCCCTGCATGCTATTTTCAAAGACGGCTGAGGATATATTTACACTGCCAGCCAACAATGTAGCTGCAGTTCCCAGAGAATGCTCTAAGCTATGAATCTGTAGCAGCAAGCTCACCGATCTGCCCAGCATCAAAACCTGAACCACCCTGTGATGCTGCTATCAACATCCTGAATTTTAGTGGAAAGTAGTCACGTAAGACTACAAGGATGGGCACTTCTTGGGACAACAATGATGACAAGCTCTTAAGCATATAGAAGTAAAGATTGTGGGTTCTAGGCTCTGAAATACCTGCCTTAGCTTTGAAAACAGAATACAAGCTTCTAAATCACAGAGGTGTTTCCATAAATATTTCTGAAAGTCATCTCCAAATACAAGTACAAACCCTGGAAAGAACCTTGAAATCTCACCTTCCTGTTCCTGCCACACCAAATATATTAAAATCAGGTTTTAAACATTTGAAGAATCGTTTTGCAGCTCTGATATTCAGGCATTTTGACATTTAACAGTCAAATGAAGAAACACACAAACAGCTGACAGCCTTCCCTGGGAAAGCTCCTATCAGTTGTGTGTGAGAAGAAATGTGTCCCGGCTTTATCGCAGATTGCTTTGCACCTGTGAAGGCATCCAACCTCATACGCCTGTATCTCACCCAGCCATACAAGGTGAACCAGACTCTCGAGAGCTTCTATCTTCTCAATGATGTTGTTGTCCAGCTGCAGTTTAGTCAGATTCTCAAACTGCCACAGATTATCAATCTGCAGAATATCTAAAGCCACAGGAAAAAATACAAGAAAATTGTTTTTCATGTCAGACAGCTTTCAGTTTAGCAGACACACTATTTTGCACAAGGAAAACATGTCCAGTCTTACCTCCAAAATGATTTTCAGCACATTATGATCGTGTGATGACTGCCCTAGAGAGCTGAGAGGTCCACTGGCTGGATGAGATTTCAACGAAACAGCCCAGTTAACCTCAGTGTCCCACACCAGCGCACGCTGCTCATCAGCGATGCCAACGAGTCGCTGAGGGGATGCTGACTACAGCTCTGCAGTCAAGAGTGACTTTATGAATCCACTACCAGGAGGCCTTGACCTTCATTTTCCTTTCCAGCTCCAAGAGGGAGGTTTGGGATGAGACTCTGCTTTTCTCTGTGTTTGCAGGCTAGCGGTGGCCAGCTACTGCTTTTGTAAATTACTCTCCTTCTCCTGGGATTCTCATCACAGGAGAGTAAGTTGGGGTCTACTCTTTCTGTGAAGACTGCAGTTTAGAACTAATCAATATCCCTGCATTTAGCTTCCTCCAAAAACAGAATCACAAGGGCAGATTGTTAGGCACTACAGCAAAACATTAGGACCAAGGTGACAGAAAATACAGAACAGTCTCACTCCCAATTCTCTTTCCCCCTGCAGTGGCTTCCCAGAAGATTTCGTTAACTGCTCTGCTGCTACCATTGTTTAGCAAGTGCAGAGTAAAGCAAGGAACTCCATGCACAAAATACTCACACAGTTCTATATTTTGTATTTGCAAACAAACACATGCAGGATCAGATAACAGGGAGTCTGTTGTAAGGAACTCAACTAATACACACGTTATTTTACTGGAGCATGCAATGAATAATCAAAAACAGATTTTTGCCCATGAAATTACATCCCCCCAAAATACTCAAATATTGAGCCAAATGTCCTTCCTTTTCATTTTTTGAATGCAAGTTTATGGCTGGTTTGACAGTAAAAGGCAAGCTGCAATAATGCTATGGATGACCAGAGGAAGCTACCAAATTGGACTGTAATCATCCTAATCTATCAAATAGCTCTCACATAATCGCCAGTGATGGCGGAGCCTGCCCTGGGTTTGATTTGTCCACGTACAGAAGGGCCCAATAGGCCTGTGGCCTGTAGGTGTCACCACAATATAAATGTTAAATAAGAATTGCAGTGACAGTAATAGCATCAAGTTAAGCAGCTTTAAAGTTACCAATCAGCAAAAGCACCCAGCTCTCTCTATTGGAACTACTTCTTACAGGTTTGACTAAAAATGTAAGTCCAGATGTTGCTTTTCACATAACAAATCCAAGCTAATCATGATTGTTTAATTATCAGTCATGCTTAATTCTATTACCCTCTAACAAAAGAAGAAGAAGAAAAAAGTATATATTCTGATACTCACTTCTAAAACTAAGCTGTAGCTCTGTCACATCCTTAAAGTTAATACCTTCCTGTTTGGCAAGCTTTCCTATGCCCTCTGGACATTGCTCTTCAACAGCTTTCTGAACCATTTCATCATCGATAATGTTCGGCTCAATGCTATTGTATAACTGACTCATTTTTAGGTGGTATCGGCCTTAATGGACAGAAAAGAAAAATAAGTAAAATCACTGCCTGGTTACTATTTCCAACATTCATTGAACAGGCATGACAATTCCAAGGAATTGAGAGCACAGCTGAGCATTAAGACCTAATACCTCACAGCTGCTATCAAAGACAGACTTGACTTCTATCACAAAGTCACAGACTCAACTCTAAGCACAGCCTTACAGCCCCAGCACTGTAAAATGGCATGATTGCATGCAAACTTCGCACCACATTTGAGTGTTTTCCATGACTAATGCCAGAATTTGGCCAGACAAACAGATCAGGAAAGGAGGCTCTGTGCAGCACCTATGAACAGCAATGGTCCATCTCATGGCAATTACCTGTTGCTGAAACCCGTCTTCCTGACAAGGGCATATTCAAGGCCCTATGCGCCATTTAATCTAGTTTTTAAAACTAAAAAGATAAGTTTCTCATTATAGGCAAGTTGGATTTATGGAGTAAGGGGCATGTATTTATAGCATAGGAAAATTAACAACAGCAGTTCACTAAATTTTGAACACCAACATCATAGTAATAAGTGAAAACAAGGAAGGAGGAAAATGTATAAACAATAACAGCATTTTCTGAAAAAGGCACTTACTGCAGATCCATAGTAAAGGCTGACTAGTTCAGTCAATATATAGTAAAGCACACAAACACCTTTGCTTGGGGAAACAGACAATTCTGTCAGTCAAAACTTTCTGTCCCAGCTTTGTCGCTTAAATATCCCTCATGTTGCCCAGAAGGCAATGAGGCTACTTATCCTTCTAGAACTGTGGACAGTTAATGAATCAGTAAGTAGGACTTGAATCGTTCAACTTTTGCTTGTGTAAGATGTCTACAATTATGGAAGAAGCTCTGCTGATTTTTTTGCATAGGAGGACAGGAAGGATAAACGTCTGGGTTTAAAAAGTTATTTTCTCGTCGTGGCTTTTAATTAACAAACCAAACCTCTCTGTGCTCAATATAGACCAAGGAGTAGCAGGTTTTGGGTTTATTAATCCTTGACCTGCCAGATTTTTCACTTCCCTTGTATTTGTCCGTTGTCTCTTTAGTCAATGTTGGTTCCACAGAGCTAATCACACTGCGCGGTCAGCGCCTCACTGCACCCCGTGGGAACAACGTGGGTGTCGGTGCGAGCAGCAGGCCGGCCACCCAGACAAGAAGCTGCTGCTCACAGCCGAGGCCTGGGAAGCAGCGCCACGTCTCCGACACCCCCCCGGCCCTGCAGGGCCCGCGATGGGGACCCTGACTATGCTCCGACCCAGGTGGGCTGCCCCTTTCCCTCCGAGACCTATCCACAGGCCCAGATCCCGGTCCCTCCGGCCTCTCACCCCCCAGGTCCCCAAGGCTCCAGGCCCGCTCCGCGCCCGGCCCCGGGGCTCAACGCCGGCTGCTAAGGAAGCCAAAAACTGCGAAGCTCAGCCCGCCAATGGTCAGGGGGAGGGTGGGAAGGTTGGCTGCTAATCAGAGCGCGAGAAATCCGTGTCAGCCAATCAGCGTCGGCACCGTGCCCTCGGGGCGGGAGGAGGCTCGCATAATTGACGTTTCTTTTGCCCAATAATATTAGAGAATGGTTTGGCTGTTGCCCAATGGAGAATGGCAGTAGTAGTGTCCCTGCTGTCCATCAACTGGAGGGCGTGGAAAGGGCCGGGACGACTGCGGGGGCGGGGCCCTCACTTGACAGTGA
>NW_010545016.1:0-293 GCF_000687285.1 Phaethon lepturus
GGCCTGTCCCCGCGGGGCGGACGCGGGGTCCGGGGGTGGATGTGGGACCCCCGGGGACAGGCTTGGGGACAGATACGGGACACAGGACAGTGCCAGTGGCACTTGGGGATAGATGTGGGGACGGACATGGGGCCCGGGGACAGACATGGTGCTTGGGGATGGACACAGGGACAGACACAGGGACGGGTACGGGGACAGGGGACAGACGTGGTGCTCAGGGACAGACATGGGGACAGACACAGGGTCCAGGAGTGGACGTGGGACCCCAGGGACAGGCTTGGGGACAGACACAG
>NW_010545016.1:422-808 GCF_000687285.1 Phaethon lepturus
GTGCCAAGGGACAGACACAGGGCTCAGGGGCAGACACAGGGACAGACACGGGGACAGGGGACAGATGTGGTGCTCAGGGACAGACATGGGGACAGGTACAGGGTCTGAGGGTGGACGTGGGATCCCAGGGACAGGCTTGGGGACAGACACAGAGACGGACACGGGACATGGGGACAGATGTGGGGCCGGACATGGGGCCTGGGGACAGACATGGCCCTTGGGGACGGACACAGGGATGGACATGGGGTCTGGGGGTGGACGTGGGACCCCGGGGACAGACGTGGGGACAGACGTGGCGCTCAGGGAGGGACATGGGGACAGCCACGGGGCGCGGGAACGGCCTCGGCGGGGCAGACCCCCCCCCGTGCCCACCCAAGGATGGCGAC
>NW_010545017.1:0-258 GCF_000687285.1 Phaethon lepturus
GGCAGGAGCCCCATAGGGGCGGCGGAGGCCATGCTGGGGGGCCACGCAAGAGGCCTCCCCAAGTTCCCATCATGCCCTTGACCACCCACGGCGAGGGAAGACCAGAGGTGCCCCATAACCAGCTCCGCCCCATAACCAGCCCTGCCCCATAACCAGCTCCGCCCCTTCCCCTCCCGTTGCCCCCAACCCAACTTAGGGGGTGGAGAAGATCGAGTTGCTCAACTTGGTTGACCAAGCAAGACCGGAGACGACCCCCCC
>NW_010545017.1:494-856 GCF_000687285.1 Phaethon lepturus
TTGTCCTCTCCTCCCCGCCCCGCCACGATGTGGGGTGGGAGGGAGGTTCGCCTCGCCGTGGGTCGCGGTCGAGGTCAGGTGATGGTGACGTTGGCCATGGGGTAGGCGCTTGGGTCGTCCTTGTTGCGGAAGCCCTTCCAACGGACGCCGCCTGGCCGGGAGACGGGGGGTTCTCCAGCCGCCCCTCTTTGGGCCACCGCTGCCCCACATGGGCGACGGGGCGGGGGGGCCGCGTGGGGATTGGTCAGTATGGGGGGGCTTGGGCGTGGCTCGCCAATCGGAGGGCGTCTTTTCGGGGGAGAACTTGGTCCTCCAGCCGATGTCGTCCCCTCCCGGGTGCCACCACCTCGTTTCTCCGCCCG
>NW_010545018.1:0-3479 GCF_000687285.1 Phaethon lepturus
ATTAAACATTAAATATTAAGCATTAAATATTAAATATTAAACATTAAATACGGACAAGCCGCGCTCCTCTCTCTCATCTTCGCCTTTTGCTCAGCCACCTGGGGCATCTCCAGCCTCGTCAAATTAGACAAAACCCAGGCCAAGGCTTGGCGTGAGTGGGGCCGGGGCTTTGGAGCTCCCGCCGGGGACGTGCAAAGCCTCCTCAGGCACTTCGCTCCATGCTGCTCGTCCTTGCCACGTGGCTGCACCGAAGGGCAGGCGGGCCCCATGTCGAGGAAAAACCTGTAATTTAAGCGTGTGCTTATGTCCTCCCGTCCCAAGAGCCAGGCTGTGTCCAAGGCCCCAGCTGCTGTGCCGCAATCCCAGCTGGGGCAATAAACGCCCCATGGCCCACTCACGGTCACTCCGCTTTCCATCTGGGATGAGCAATACCCAGCACGGGATGCAGTTTGGCATCCCAGACAGCCAAACAGCTGTGGAAGCATCCGGTACAGCTCGTGGTGGCTCAGACTACATTTTGGGTTCAGGGCGACCCTTGGGAGGAGGTAAAACAGCCTCCCCTCCATTTAAGTGCTTGGAAATCGAAGAGTAGAGGGTTGCACAGGATAACCCGATATGGCGGGACAGCAGAGCACAGTGCTCTGGGGCCGTAGTCACAAATTTTTCCTGGTCCCAATCCTCATTCAGCTCATCCTGGTGCAGTCCTGTAGGCATGCTCCTCCAGGAAGGGGACAGTTGCCCCTGGGCCACAGCAACTCCCTGCCAACCACAGTGAGCAGGGACTCAGGAATCACATCCCTCTCACCTCAGGGTGAACCGGAGCACTGCAACTTACGGATCAGACCATCCTGCCCTCACAGCATCCTCCCTGCCTGCAGAGGGAGGACACTGATGCTGCAGAGCTTCCCACTGGGAGAAGGGTATTTGGCCCATCTCTACAATCACCAAAACACCCAGGCCAGCATGTCGGACAGATTGTTTTGGGGCTCCTCACACAGGATGCAGGACCTCCTCTTTGCATGGCTTGGGGGCTGGAAACTCCAAGGCTGTGCATGCACAGGCAGAGCCGGGCAGACCAGACAGCTCCATATCCACATCCTGGTGAGGACCCCTATTCTAATGCTCAAAAACAAAGTCAAGGGCTTGGAAAAGTCCTCTCAGCTGCTTCCTCCCCAAAATGCTGAGAATTTGGGAAAAAATAGTGCTATGCAAATGCAGTGGCATTTAGCTGTGCCCTTTTTCTGTATGCATGTGAATACTCACTGCGGGCGCCTCTCTCCCCAGGCAAGCTGAAAAGCCACAGCAGGGACTTGTGCCTTTTTAATGAAGGGGTTTGCAGGTAGGACCCCTGCACCATCTGCTCTTCCATTAGCGCTGGGAAGGCTCTTTGATAGCAGGAGCCAATTGCCTCAAGCCTCCCAGGATGGGCTGTTTGGGGACTTTGAGAAAGTCTTTGTAAGCCACAGCAGAAGAGGGCCATGCAGGGGGTATTAAACAACATCTTGGTTGTGTTTTCAGCAGGTTCTTCCCACAGGCCCGTCAGTGAGGTCCTTCCACGCAACTTCAGAGCTTCTCTCACCTGTTGGGTCACAGCTACCCCTGAGGCTGGTCTGCCAGGGAGCCCTACCTAAAGCCAGCTAATACATGCCCTGTTGACTCCAGATAACACCAAGGATTATTTTTTTTTAATCATGATATAGCTCTAAACCCAACAACTTACAAATTTTTGTACGCCCAATAGGTAACACTCATAGTCTTATCAAAGCCAAAAGGAGAGGTTGGCAAGGTGACTTTCCAGGAAACCATATTTATGGGCATTATTTTATATGTTTAATCTCTAAATTGTGAATTAATCACTCCCCTGTTTTGCTGATGGCAGAGGGCAGGTTAAGCATTCTGGGCTGTCACACCTGTTTCTGGATTCCCCATCACTGTGCAACAGTCAGGATTTACCTGATCGCCCAATGTTCTGAAGATGCCTCCTTACCACCTGGACCCTCCTCAGCCACCGCTACTGCTACTGCAGAGCGCCCTCAGCACTTACCCATGCTTCTTTTTGAACCCAAATATTTCATCATTTGCTTTTTATTCTCCCCTGTGCCACAGCAAGATGCTGTTTAAATGGCAGAGAGGGGAAATTTGGTCCCTCCTGGAAAATCAGTGAGTGAGGAGGGGTGGAAATGGTCCCTCATTTCTAAGCTCTACTGCTCACCCAAGGGCTCGGGCACTGCTGCTGCTCAGCAGCCAACAGCCTTTGCCAAACAGCCAAGGAACGCGGGATTCGGATGGGGTGGCAGGAGCGCAACCCATGGCCTCCCACGGCAGCCTCGAAGCCCTCGCTCCTTGCTCCTCACCCGCTGCGGGACGTAGCTGGCCGGGTTTCTGCTTTTCCAGAATTGCCGATTTTCCAGAATCGCTGCATTTCCCTGCAAAATGTAGGCATGATGCTTGCAGGGGACTCCGGGCTTTCCCGCTAGATGGAGTCCGGAGGAAAACAGAAACCTCAGTGGCCACTCCACAGGGAAAGGGAGAGACATTCCCACCTCCTGGAATGGGCTGTGGGGCTGCAAGCAAGACAAGGCGTGGGGAGCTGCGCTTGGGGCATCCCCCCTTCTGAATGCAAATAATGGGGACATCCCTCTGCACCCCGTGTGCCATGTTGAGTTCTTCATGGAAAAGCAGGGCTGGCCGAGGCCCCAGCAGGTGACCGGTCCTTCTCGCCCACCACCCTGGGGAGATGCTCGTTTGCCACCATGTTACTGAGCTGCTCACCCCACTGCCGGGAGCTAGCATGTACTCTGCCTGGAGCGTGCTTGCAGTTCCCTGCATGTGGAGGGTTAGCACGGGGAGATCAAAAGAAGGAAAAAAGCAGTTGGGTTGCTTATTGCTGGGCCTTTCGCTTCTCAAGAAGCATTTGCATCTTGGCTGTGGGCTCCTCAAGACCTCAAATTGGAGCCAGGCTCCTGCAGAGCATGCCACAGGGTCAGACCCTGCATCGCGCCAGGGCCTCCTTTCACACCCAGCTCTGCCCAGCTGCCTTCTGCAAACATCTCCGCTCTGCACGCGGCTGCTGCCAAACTCACGCCAGACCTGCCATCCCACATGCAGGGACCCACGACCCCTTCCCCACAGAGACCGTCCCTGCTTGCATGTCCAAGCCATGCAGCCACTGCCAGCCCCATAGCAAGGGGACCTACAGGACAGCTGCCCGTCCTCACCACAACCAGGTATCACTTGCCCCACCAGCCCTGGTAGGAAAGCACAGTACCCCACGGGCCCCATAGTCCTGGCCACGAGCACACAGCCTTCGACCTTGACCATTTATTTGCTCTCCGGTGGAAGCTGCACACCGCTGGGGCCACATCCTCCTGCCCCCTGGCATCTGCTGGCACAGGGCCATCGCTCGCCCTCAGCAGCAGCCCGGGGGACCACAGGTGCCACCAGGACGGCAGGCAGGACCTGGAGCCGCCAGCCTCTCC
>NW_010545018.1:3510-7152 GCF_000687285.1 Phaethon lepturus
GATCGCAGATCTTCTCCTGGGGGGCAGAGAACAACGCAGGGCAGGATCAGCCCAGAGGGAAGCAAGAGGCACCCAGGAAAGCGGCATTTCCCCCCAACTTGCTCCCTGCCCGCGGGACAGCCCAAGGAGAACTTCCATAGCTAACGTGGGGCAACCGCCCAGGTCACTCCAGCTGCTTTTTCCTGCCGCAAGGAGGAAGCCAAGAGCTTCTCTAGAATTTTGGCTCTGCTTTTATCTTGGAATGCCTCCTGCTTGGACAGGGACCCAAGAACATGTCCCCCTCCCCAAGTACAAGGTTGTGTTTCAGGGACACGCAGCTGCAGAGCCTTATCTCCCTTGCCTCTCCTGGCCCATCTACAGGCTGGAGGGACCACCAAAGAGAGGAGGAGAGAGGCTTCCAGCAGATAGATGTGCTTTGTGCTGCAAGGTCAGGGCTGGGAGCCAGGGCAAGCTCACATCAGCAGCTGGGAGAGTGATGGGCAGGAAGGGGCCATGGGGATGAGCCACCACCTCCCTGGGGCAGGCTGTCCTCAGCTATCTCCCATGGAGAAGGGTGTTTCCCCTTAGGAGACCTCAGGCACGTCCAGCTGTCAGCCTCAGCAGCCCCCATGGACATGTTGGTGGGGCAAGGGGCTCTCACACCTGGTGGTTAGAGCAGACCCCCTCTTTGAAGGGCTCCAACCTGCGCTGGGGTGCAGTTGCCCAAACTCAGGCACCAGGCACCACCCTCATTACCCTGTGGGCTCCTGCCTGGCCCAGAAGGACTCAGACTCTTGGTCTCTCTCATGTCACAGCCCCTCTGATACCCCAGGGCAACTCTGATGGCACAGGACACACATGTCCCCATCCCTAAACCCAGCTGCTACCAACCTTCACCCCCGTGCAACACCAGCCCTGTGGTGCAGCAGTGCTGGCCCCACCAGCTCGGATCAGGAACTCCTCTGCAAACCTCGAGCTCCGCAAGATTGCAGCCATCTCAGCATCTACATCCACCACCTCTCCTTCCTGGGAACAGAGGGACGGTCACAGGGTTGGGGTCTGGGATATGTGGCCCAGGGGACCCCAGCCACTCAGCCAGATGATGAGGGGAGCAAAAGCAGGGGCAGAGCCTGGCCCAAAACCTTGAGAAACACCCACAATGACCAAACAGCTGACTTCAAACCCTCCTGTGGAGCCACCATGGATGTCCTGCTCCTGCCTTCACCCCAATGTGATGCATGGATCTTGCTCCCTTTCCCACTCCTGTTTGCACCTCCCCTGGTTTATACAGCCCCTCTGCTCCCACCCACCACCCCCTCTACTAAAGCTTACCCCCAAAATCACATAGGGTGCTGCTGAGCAGCACTGCTGCATCAGCTTTACCCCATCCTATGGACCAGGGCTGCTTGGCATCCTGGGGAGCCCCAGCATGCCTCCCCGCACCTTGAAGGTGAAGTTGGCGTCAAACACCAGCTCTCGTTCGTGACCCACAATCCCGCCATTGTAGATGACCTGGCCTGGCCCAGACAGGCTGCTACGTGGCACCTTGAACAGGCGGAAAGTTGCAGAGACAAAGCGGCAGTTGCCTGCAAGGGAGAGGTTGGTGGGTTAGGCACCAAGTGCCCAGGCTGGCAACCGGCAGAGCCTGAGATCCCAGCACAGCTCCCCAACAGCTGCCTGGAGCTGACGCTCCCTGGTCCAGCCCTCACCAATGATGCTCTCCAGCTCCTTGTCACCGATGGTGATGGGGTTGGCGGTGACCAGGCACGGGGGGCTGAACCCCACCTCCTCGGCGATGCTGTACAGGTCTCTCCAGTACAGGGCTCCTGCCAGGCACTCACCTGGCACAAGACCACGGACACAGGTGATGGAGGCAAAGGTCCGGTGCCCCCTTCCCATGCCACCCCCATTCTGGAACCCTACGCACCCCACAGCACCCTGTGCTTCCGGACAGTCTTGCTCAGGCGCTGGCTGGCATAGATATCGCTGAAGTACATCTCTCCCCCGGACTGGAAGGCAGCAAGGAGTGCAGGGAGATCCCAAAAAGCAACAGAACAAAAGGGGCAGGAAGAACTGGGCACCCCCCAGTGCTACCCTGCTCAGGACCCTCCGCAGAGGTGACCTCCCCTGGCCCCATCCTGTATCTCCACCTTGCTGGATCCCATTTGCTGCATCCCCGTGGCACCCCAACAGCAGGGCCACCCCAACCCCACGCCACTCCTGCCACGGGCACTGGCCCCAGCATTACCTTCAGCACACGGTAGGCCTCCCGCAGCACGGCCCTCTTGTCAGGGGCGAGATTGATCACGCAGTTGGAGCTGGGGAGGAGGAGACCGAGGCTCATTTGCACCCTCTCGCACACTCAGCACCACTGGCTGCTGCACATCCACCGGCTGCTGCATGTCCCATCACTTCATGCAGGATTTGGAGGTGCCGGTTTGACCATGAAAATGTCAGTTTGTATATTCCCAGGCTCTAGCCCAGACTGCCTTGGGATTTTCCCTTTCCTAACATGTGCTCCTGAAGTGGGTGACCCAGTGGGTTGCAGACCTGGACCCCAACCCAGGGCCCCAGGCAGGAGCAGGATCGGGGGTGGCAGTGCCCTGTGCGGTACCTACATGACAATATCATAGCTCTCATCGGCCAGCCCGGCATCACTCAGCTTCTCCATGTAGCCCTGGAGGAACTCCACATTCGGCTTTTGGTAGCCAAACTTGTCCATGTGGTAGGCAATGTGCTTTTTTGCCACCTCGACCTGGGAGGAGGAAGGGAATGACAGTGGGGGGATGCTGGGGGGACGAGGGGAAGCCCCAGCTCCGTGCCATACCTGGCCCTTGGTCATGTCTATCCCGGTGACGTGGCCCTGCTCCCCAACCAGCTGACTCAGCAGGTAGCAGTCCCTGCCACTGCCGCTGCCCAGGTCCAGGATCCGGCACGACGCCAGGCACTCGGGGATCACCAGACCGCAGCCATAGTACCTAGGGGGATGCTGAGCTGGGCCAGGCGGAGGTGGTCTGGGGGGCTGCAGCCCACAGGGAGGCAGCAGTGGAGGGAAGACCCCAGGGAAGAAGGATACCTGGCCACCACCTCGTCGTGGATGCACTCCAAAGCATCTCTCACCACCTGGGGAAGGGGCCTGGCAGAGGTGACGCACACATTGGTTTTCAGGTCCTCCGACTTCTGCAGCTCTCTGCCATAGTAATCCTGAGATAGGAAGGACAGAGGCCACCAAACTAGGGCAGGCTGTGGCCCAGGAACTCCCCATGCACCAAAACATGGGGCCATGCCTGCACTCCGTTTGCACGCACCCTCATTGTCCTCTGGCACTGGGACTCTCATTTGCACCCAGCTAAAAGCATCTCTTTGCCCCCATCCTCCCCGGCTCCCCTTGCTTGCATGCACAGACCTGTTTGTGCAGCAGGAGATTTAATTCCCATTTGCAGTAACTTTGCAGGCTGCAGCCACCATTTCCCCAGCCGAGAGGGGCATGGGGAACGAGGACAGGGGAACACGGGGTTGCTTAGCCCCCCTCCATCCCTGCGGGAAAGGGGAGCAAAGCAGCCAACCGCACCCAATGTTTTTATCTGGGCCCCGAAACGAGCTTTGCCCTCTGACGGCAGCAGGCATCCCGGCACGGCCTGGGCTCGGACCCCTGGCCCAGCC
>NW_010545019.1:0-4610 GCF_000687285.1 Phaethon lepturus
GCACCGCGGCTCTAACGCTCTCCTCGGAGATGAGAGATGGAGGTTCAGATCCCTCCAGGCGGAGAAGGGATTGAACATGGATCTCCCACATCCTGGGTCACTGCCCTAATTACTGGGTTAGTGGATAAAAAGGGAATGACAGCAGCTGTGGTGAATCCAACCTCTTATGTCCTTTGTGGTTTGGTTGGTTTGTGTTGTTTTCTTTTCTGTTGCAAATGCCCGAAATGAAACATTTTGGCTGAAACAAAGCACTTTCCTCACTGCAAAATTTATGGGGTTTGCTCTGTTTCAGCAAAGAAAACTGGAAAATACTGTTTCTGATCTGAACATGGGGTTTTTGTTCGTTTTAGTTTGTTTTATTCAATTTCTTTAAAGCAGAATCAATTATTTGCACAAACCTATTTGTAAATGTTAAAAACCACAACCGGAGCTTTGTTGGAGGACAGTTGCTGCCCAAACCTCAGCCCATAGCGGTGATCCTCCCGGTGACCGTGACTCCCGGTAGAGCAGAGCTCGCTCAGGCGGTACGACAGGCTCGGACCCGAGAGTAGACTGTGGAAATACTGCACGCTCCAAAACGCGTATTCACACTGGTCTTTGGGAAGCGCAGTTAGGTACGAGTCAGCGTGGTCCTTCTCAGGGAAGGGTAGCGGCGCGGTACGAGCCCCCGGTGGCCCACTTTGGGTGGCTGTGCTTGGCTGCCGCCTTGGTGGCACGAGCCAGCAGGCTGCGGCAGGACTGAGCCGCACTTGTTGGGGCTCAGCGGAAGGAAGCGAGACGCGCTGTGAGGATAGAGGGGGTCAGCGTCTTCAGGCGGGGGGAAGCTGAACCCTGTTGTGAAGTCTCTGCTAAGCGAAAGGGAAGTATGGACAGGTTTGCCGTACTTTTTAAATATTCAGGCTTGTGTTTCATTTTTACTACTCATCTAGTTGGGAGTGGGTCACCACAGCCAGCACAGTGGTAGGAAGTAAAGGTACGTGGTTACTCCACTTCTACTATTCCCTTCTTTGGGCCACTGTGGATTCCAATATGTCTGTTAATTGTATTTCATAAATGACATAAATGTACATGGAACATTACAACAGGGAAAATATGACAACAGTAATACTACAGAGCATAATCCCTGCCTCAGGAGCTCGCTATCCAAAGGCCTGAACATGTTCATTGTGCTTAGGGAGGGAGTAATGTGGAGATGTTATCTCCGCTTGGCTTAACACGGGATTTGGGGTCCTGAGAAATGGGCAGCAGGAGGAGCTGAGAACTGCCTCTCCAAGGACAAGACGCCGAGGTTTGAGCATCACCCACAAGGTTCCGGTGCTCTGAAAAACTCTTCTGAGAGATGGATAGAAGGGATTTCAGCTCCTCATTCTAGCTGATGGAAAATGTTGGGGGGGGTTGTTTTGGGTAAAGAAAACTAAAAGCTGCAAGAGTCTACATTTCATTTAATTCAAAATTATCATTAAAAAAGCAAAACCCAAAGCGTAGTCAGCGATTTGCAGAGCCTTGCTTAACACTTCCCAGGTCCAGCACACTTACTCTCACAGGATCAGGCCCTGGGGGGACACCAAGAAGAGAAATGCTTGAAAGCAACATATGGAAATTGAACATGCAGCAAAAGCTGGAGTGGAGGCAGGCGGGTTTGGGAGCTGTCTGCACGAGAGGGAGCCAAGGCTACGCAGTGGGAAGTGTGGAGAAAATGAAAGTGTGCAGAAACTGAAATGTGTTCAGCTGCAGTCATGTTAACGTAATCCGTGCAGTCATTTCCTCTTGACGAGTGTATGTAGCACGTCACGGAGCTGGGCCTGTTGTCAGGGGAAGGTAAAGGCAATACATACATGTGTGCATGTCTTGGACAGAACAAGGCGAGGGGTATGAGGCACGTATGGGGAGAAGCCACCGAGCAGAAGGCTACAAAAGATGAAAATACATTCAAGAAGGGCTGGTACTCTCGTGATAGAACTGACCAATTTTTCATAATTAAAAGAAATGTTTTCCCAAAGACACTTGAGTTCTTTTGCTGGGATCACAAAGCTGTTCTAATCTCCACTCGTATTAGATCTGGAATTAAATGTGTGCTGGCATCTGCCAGGGTAAGTATCTCTGGTTTTTTACTCCCACCCTTCATAGAAACTTGGTTAATCGGGATGGAGTTAAGTTTTGGAAGGCTCCAAGACCCACAGAAGGAGTTCAGTGAAACATCTCCTGCGAGCACTTGGCATCCTGCAGAAAACCAGCATCCACCTCATGTCCCACCTTCCTGATGTGCCTGAGAGTCAGTGAGGTTTGTGCTCCGTCAGTCAGCCACAGGGACACAGAACAGCCGCTTTATCCAGGTAGGATGATCCACTCGGGAAGGACAGCCCACGGTTTTTTTCCCTGAGACCAAAAAACTCAATTTTTGACCTATTGCTTTTTCCCCCAAAAGTTAACCATGTTCCAAGAAGGCTGCCATGCCAGTGTCTCTTCCTGTTTAAACTTACATACAGAATTGCTTCTGGCAAACAGCCCATACAGTTCTGCAAATCCCTGAATACTGATCTCCCCCCTCCCAAAATTTCAATTGGCCTTGCAGTACTGTTTTATCCACGAACACCTCAACTGCATGAGGGCTGCTCTACGAATTTAAAATTTCACCTTGCGTTATGGGATTTTTATTAAGTAGGATTTATCATTATTACCTAACATCCTCCTAAGCCCAGAGCATTTGTTGCGACACAGGAGGGGCGTGTGATTTTCTCGAGTGTCACGGGCTTGTTCAAGCTTTTTCGCCCTCTTGTAGGCAGGACGCCCTGTCGGGTTACGTCTCCTGGCGGCCCTTCTGCCTCTTGCGCTACCCGCCGGCGGCCGGTCGCTGGGTGCGGAGCTGGGTGTCACTCACCCACACGCTTTTCTGCTGTGGCAAGCGTTCAAAACCTGGAGGGCCTGTCACGGGCCTCCTCGGTTAAAAGGGCGGCTGGAGTCCCCGCCGCACCTGGGCTGTGGTTTCTTGGCATTTACCCAGGCATTGATTGCTCGTTGCTTATTAGGGGAAAAGCTGAGAAAGGCCACTTCGCTGTTTGTTTGCATTCCGTAATTTTTTTTTTGCAAGTAAATCGTCAGGACAGGCAGCACGTCTTTGATATTTTGTCTCTTTATCAGAGTCCGAGACAGCTGATGACATTGTATTGGGCATTCATTTTAGATCTGCTGAGCCCACAGAAATCAATAGTTTTCCATTATCGGGTCCGGCTGGGTCACTGGTCTGTCAATGAGCTGTTACAATCGCGGTACAAGGGTGAACCTGACCAGTCAATTGCTGCTGACAAGAGGAAAACAGGCTGACAGCCACTGGAACAAGCCAGAACACAGATTTGCACTTTGGTTTGCCATCCGAGGAGGCTGGGAGCGGGGCCATTTCCAAGACGCAGGGCGCGCGTGGGGGGAAGAGGCCTCCTCCGGCGCAGCGGGCAGGCAGGCCCTCCTCGCGCGGGGAATTACGCTTTGCTTCCGTAGTGCCAAACCCCAGAGGACTCACTAACTGCAGCTGAAGGAATCACCTTCCTCGGCACGGTGTTTTTCTAGCCAAAAAGGGACGTGCTATCGGGGAACGCTTCCGCCGGCAAGGCCAGCGGGGCCAGTCCTCGCTCTGCGGTGGCCGTCGCTGCGGGATGCTGGGCTCGGGGGCTCCTCGTCCGTAGCAGGAGACTGTGCCCCCGGGCGGGAACGCGGCCGACAGGGTTAACTCCAGTTCTCGTCTGTCTGTGTTGTAACACTGGCTTCCTATCAAACTTGAGAGCTGAGCAAAAATAAATATTTAGAAATTATCCCAATATTATGATTTTTAATTTTCAACTTTATTAACTTCTTTCAAGTGTTAAATCCTGACCGTTTTATTTACGCCTCCGGTCTTCTGTTTGATTCTCGCCGAAGTCAATATTCACTTGTGTTCCATCATCAAACAAAAACCTGGTAATCAACTTTATCACTGGGAGCCAACTAGCTGGGTTTTAAAAAATACACTACCCAAAAGAAAGATCATTTTCTTTAAATGAGAGGAGAGGGAAGTCTTTTTAACAGAGAAGAGCAAACCTTCTTTTACTGGTAATTAGAAGCACCAGCCTTACATGACTCGCAGCACTTGGTAGCTCAAGCCGCGTCAGATCTCTTACAGCATTAATTAAAAAGAATTTATGTTTTTTTAATAAAATGCTTCATGTTTTAGCCCCTTTTCTTTCTCCTACCAAATGTGATTACGGGGGCTGAAGGGAATTCAGGTTAATATGTTGACACACTTAACAATGCGGGGTCATGTTGCACAATCCGCTTGGCTGGTTCGGCGCAGCGCAGCCCCTGACAGGTCCTAATCAACCGCTGCCCTAAAGGCAGAGGCAAGGAGCGGATTTTAATTACTGCTCTATACGCGAGTTTGCCAGCATTAAATTGAGACATAATTAGGCCTCCGAATTTTAATAATTGTCCTAGCTAATTGGGCAGACAAGTACGCTCTGCAGCGTGGCGTGATTAGATAATTAGTGTCTCCAAATGACAAAATTGGGCTCTTGATTGCGGATTCCAGATGCGGAGGGGGGGAGCGGGCGGCGGTTTGCGCGGGCAGAGCCGCGCCGGGGGAG
>NW_010545020.1:0-260 GCF_000687285.1 Phaethon lepturus
CGGGCGGCAGCGCCTTGGGGCCCGTTGCGGGTGGGGCGTCTCCCGCTGCAGTTGCTCCTGCTCGGGCTGCTGCAGCACAGGGAAATATTTTTTAGAAATGCTGTGAGGTGGAGGGCGCGTAGCCGTTGTCCAAAGTCCTCCTAACACACGGGCTGGGACCGGCGTCTCCCCAAAGGTCAGTAACTTGATAGCGTCGGAGATCCTCCGGAACGAAGAGATCAACGCGCGGGTGAGCGCCATCGAGAAGTGGGTGGCGGGGG
>NW_010545020.1:416-1078 GCF_000687285.1 Phaethon lepturus
TGTCGAAGCCGGTGGTGCGCCGTGCCGACCCTCTTCTGGGGGCAGGGGCGGGTCTGCTGGGCTGAGCGTGGCGGCGTCGGGGTGACGTAAGACACCTGCACCGAAAACCAGTTAGAAAGTGGAGTCGGGTTTTTATCAGCCTCCCCCGGGAGGGAGGTGGCGTGCGGGCAGCCCAGGCCCTGCGCTGCCGTCGGGTTTATTCGTCCTGCGGGTCGGATCTGCAGCTGAAGAAACCTTTGCTAAAGAGTCGTTGTTGCTGTATGCACACACGCGGACACGTCTTTAAACTTGTTTCCTGGGCCTCGGTCCCGTTACGGATGAGCAAAATTAATTCATGTGTTGAGTTACTTGGTACAAAAATAGCTCCTACCTGCGTGGTGCAGAGCCTGAGGCAGTCCAGGGGCTGCCGCGCCAGAACCGCTGCGTGGGCTCCCCCGAATCTGAAACACTGTCTTTTTTCCAGCAAAGTGATAAACCTGTAAATTAAAACAGGCACCGGTGAAGGTGGGAGGCAGGGGAAGGAAACAAGTGCGTAGCCTGGCTTTATTATGTGTTGCAGGAACTTTGCTTTCCAGTGCTTTCTCAGCTCCTCTGCATGCCCCCAGGAGCCATGGCCAGGGCAGAATTTATACCTGTGAAAGTGTCGAGCAGCCGGACCGGGA
>NW_010545021.1:0-1935 GCF_000687285.1 Phaethon lepturus
CTCTGCCGGGCGAGGGATGCGGGGATGAGGGATGCTGGTGGTCCCGTGTCTCTGGGGAGGGACGCCTGGGGACGCCCGGCTGACCCGAGGCGGCAGAGGGAAGTGAGAAGATGCCTGCCAAGCTTATCTTCTCCCTGTTGGCAAAGGCTGTGTCCTTCAAGGATCCCTGGAAGCTGGGCCAGGAGGTGATGGTGCCGTGGGTCTGCCAGGGGAATCGGGGTGCCCGTGGGTGGGTGGGCAACCCTCGTTGGCCAACAAGGCCATCAATGGGACACCCACCTCTCGGTGCAGGAGCCCTCAGCCTCCTTCTTCACATTCTTCCTTAATCAATATAAAGAAGGGAATAAAGATCATCTGACCACCCCGGGGAGGTGGCTCTCTGGGGCCACCCCACTGCCTGGCCTCTCCTCCGGATCACCTACTGCTCTCTCCAGCCCAGCTTTGTTTGGGGAAAGTTGTCACCTCCCTGGGGGTCACCAAAAAAACCCCAAACCCCAAGCCTGTCACCTGCGGAGCCACCCTTCAGGCAGGTTTCTTAATTGGTCAAAACACTTTATAAAGCTGAATCAGACGTTAATTATGCGCCTAAGCTCTTTAAGAGCCTCCTGATCTGCTCCGCCAGGAATGTGCAGCATTCCTGGCCCCTCGCTGGGGCACCTGGGGGGTTAATTAAGCAATTAGATCCCACCAGCTGTTATGAGGGGGTTTATAGGGGCTCGCATGAGCATCGCAGATCGTCCTCCTCCCTCCATCCAAACCAGCTGGTAAAGTCACCTTAGAAGATGAGAGTTGACATGGTTTCCGGCCCTAAATCTATAGGTTAACCAGGCCGTGGTGGAGGTGGGAGAGGAGCATCTCATGGCTTGGTCAAGAGGGAGACATAAAGGCAGTAAGACCAGGCTTTGGCAAGGAGACGGGAAGGAGACAGCAAAAGTCTTCATGTCTCCTGCTCATGGCCACTGCAGAGGACCCAAGCGTCACCCAAGTCTTGCCCAGGGACTGAATTATCTCGTGCAAAGGAGGTTTTGGCCGGTGAAAGCCAAGCCCATGTGGCATCTAAGCTGTGGGGGCAGATAGGCCACCTCTCCTCATGGGGTTCAGCCAAGATGCTGGTTCCCACTGGGGCTCCCCTCTCGGCCGCCCCCCCAGGAGGCATCTCCAGGGACTTCCTCACCCTGACCCTTTCCCTCTTCTTTCCTCCATCTCCAGTGGGGTTTTTCACCTTTGCCCTCATGCAAATGGGTCGCCCAGTGTTGGTTTTGGAAATCCCATGGGGTGATGGGGCTTTTGGTACCCACTAAGCTTGAGTCGTGGTGGCTGTGGTGCCACCTGAGGATACCGTCACCCATGGGTGGGGTACCTAGGCCAGGAGTTGACAATCTTGCTGGGAAAGTCTCCCTTCTGCGGGCTTGGGGATGGGTTTGGGTCGATTTTGTTGCTATCTTCAGGCATTTAACAACCAGCTGGGGACTGTGAGAAGATTCGGTGAGGTTGGGATGGGATGGGATGCGATGGGATGGGATGCGATGGGATGGGATGCGATGGGATGGGATGCGATGGGATGGGATGCGATGGGATGGGATGCGATGGGATGGGATGCGATGGGATGGGATGCGATGGGATGGGTGGCAGTGGGTTGGGTTGGGTTGGGATGGGATGGGATGCGATGGGATGGGATGCGATGCGATGGGATGAAGGGGTGCACCAGGAGGTGCTGGAAGAGGGATGCTGTGGGGCTGGGCTGGCAGAATGAAGAGGGGCATCTCGGTGGCTCTGGGGTGGTCCCAGGTCCCCGGGACCCAGCAATGCCGGGCAGGAGGAGGCGAAGCAGCCACCCTCTTGGAAAACTGCTGGAGCTGGGATTTTTCGGCTAAGCCCGGCACACCTGCACAAACAGCGCGGCGGGGAGCCGGCCTGCCTTTTTTTATTATTCTA
>NW_010545022.1:0-236 GCF_000687285.1 Phaethon lepturus
GTCTTTCAACTTCCCCTCTGCACCGAGCCGGCGAGGAATCGCCTAAACAAAAGACCTCCCTTGGCCCAAGCGCAGGAACCGGCCGTCTTCCGAGTAGTCAGGTCGAGCGAGCGACTTCCAAATCGGGGCATCCCGGTGCCGCCAGCCCTCGCGCTGCCTGCGTGCGAGCTCTGCGCGGGGAACGCGCTCTTCTCCCCGCGCCAGGAGGGGTGCCCGGCTGTGCCGGTTACAGGCTA
>NW_010545022.1:309-10070 GCF_000687285.1 Phaethon lepturus
CGATGCTCGCGCAGGCTGGAAGCTGCAGCCCGGCAGAAAGCCTTGGCAAGTCTCGTTAGGACCTCGGGTCTGTTTGGAGCTGCTCATATTTTTGTGAAGGGTGCAGCTCCAAAACACGGCAGGGTGTTGCTATTACAGCCAGGGGTGCTTGCAGCAGAGCTGATGGGTCCCAGGAACTGAGCACCCAGCCCAGCGCCTGGGACCCTGCAGGTCTGAGTGATGCTTTCTGAGCCTGAGCATCACTCCGCAGGTGACAAGAAGGCAGCCTGGGGAGGGGGACATGGCACTGGTCCCATGAGGTCCTGCAGGACAACCTCCACCCCAGGGGGTGGACAGGGCAGGTCAGCACCCACCAGAGGCGAGGAGCTGGTGGCAGGGGACTGCACTGCTTGCAGTGAGTGGGGTCGTGGCAGATGAGTACACCAGCCACTGGGATCCCCAGCACCCAGCTGGATTTGGGCTGGGCTCAGGGACACTTATAGCTTGGCAGGCTGCCACCATCAGCTGCCGTGACCAAATGGTGCCAGCAGGCAGGGCACAGCCAGGGTTTGGTCACCTCCAACTGCATCACTCTCCAAACCCAGGCTGACTCCACTGCAGCAGGCTATGGACAGGTCTCCACTCACCATTGGAGCTGTATTTCCCAGACCATCCATCTGCAGACCAGAAACCCAGGGCCACCATGAGTTGCTGCAGTTTGGGACTGACCTGTTTGAGACCACAGATGGTCCCCCTGACACCTCAGAGCCCACCAAGCTGAACGGGGCCAAACCTGACACGATGTGTCCTGCAAACCCATTAGGGTTTCTGCTGATGTGTTCACCCCACTGAGATTCAGCTTGGCCTAGAGGTTCTCAAAAGCTGTAGCTGCCATTGCCCCAGAGCAGCGAACAGGGAAAAGAGCTCCCTTGCTCTTTCCTATGTGTACACCAAGGCATCAAGCTTTGCCTTTAGCTCAGGCACAGCCAGGTCTGGCCACCAGCGTGCTGAGCCACCTCCACCCCTCCTGTCTTTGCCTCCTCCCAGCTCCCCGAAGGCAAGGAGAGGCACAGGCTCATCACAGCAGCAGATGACTTTTTCCACGGAAACAGATGCCTGCTTCAGCCGACGCATTGCCTTTGTGTTGAGCTTTATCCCACCTATTCTGATTGTCACTGTTGTTATTATTTCCATAACCATTTTTCCTCCAGACTTCCTGCATGTTCCTGCTCTGGGAACACATTACTTCAGCCCTGCCCTCTCCCACAGCTCAGAGGCTTCAAGAGGCATCTGAGACACCTGTCCCTCCTGCTAACAAGTGCTCCTTCCTTAGATTCTCGGGGGACATGTCTAGCATATCACACGTGGGGAGGAGCTGCTCAAGAGAGCAGGACTGCAGCCGTGGCCACGGCAGGAGGCACATCCCACCGGCAGCCAGCCTGGGAACCTCCTTGGGCTGGGGCAGGAGGGAAAGCGGCGATGCTCTTGGCTAGCACCGAACCAGAGGGCAGCTTCGCTCCATCTCTGCCAAGGGAGAAAACATTGCTTGAATTCAAGCATCTGACAGTCTAAGCAACAGCCAACGCTCGAGGTTTTTCCGAGTTTCTGCTAGCTAAGGGATTCACAAAACAGCTGGCTGCTTCCTTCAGCAGTGGTGGGGAGATGGTCAGAGTTACCTAGCCAGGGAGACTCCAGCATACATCCCCCAGGTCTCTCCCCGGGATGCGCACAGGACATCTCCGGTCCAGCTGACACAGGCGGCCACGCTTTGGCCATACCCAGGGCCGTCAATGAGATGAACAGCCCTTTTCAGCACTGCTTCAAACAGACACCAGCTCCTTATGGTGAGGATTCGAGAGACTGGCTCCCCAGAGACATGACTGGCTGACCTGCCTGAGTTGACTGTGAATATTTATGACCTCCAAAAAGGACAGCAGCAGCTTGTGCGCAGAACAAATAACCATGGGGTTGATGAATTCTGCCTCCTCCTAGTCCTTTGCTGAGCTGTGTGACTGTAATACAGGCTTGAAGGTCCTCCTGACAGCATCCTTGGATGCTCTGAACCCCTTTCCTTTCTCCAGGAGAGAAAATTTCAGCAAAGCTCTCACAACACTGTGAAAAATTATCGCTTTTCTTTGCCAAGAAGAAAATTTGGGACCTTCTCAAAGTAAAGTACTCCGCTTACGTCTACCAACAGAAAGCTTTTGTTGTCCTACACGTCAGCCTACCCACACTCATCGTGGCGGCCAGAAAGAGATCTAACTTGAGGCTTGGGAAAGACTGACTCCTACTCTTCCTGCCTTGTGACAGACACTTGCACAAGCAGCACCACTCCCCGTGTGCGAGGCCAGGACCTTCCCTTCCTCTTTCGCACAGGGGCTAGCCGGGCCCACACAGAAGGTCCTTCTGAGGAGCAGCCAGCAGAAGACCAGCCAGCCAGCCAGCCAAAGGAGAAGTTGGTCTAGCAACTAGACAAGAAACCAAGGCTGGGAAGTGTCCTGGCCCCAACCCAGCCTGGATTCAGGCTAGAAAAGAGAAATGAAACCAGCCGAGATAGGAAGAGGAATATTTGCTGCGATTAGGCAGCAGTTGGTCTTTCAGCCTCCAGCTCGCCTGCGAGCCGGGGCAGCACCCACCCCTGCCAGCCGTGGCGGCTGCGACGGAGGGTGAGATGGCAGCAGGCCGGGGTGCTCTTTTGTGGAAAACCGTAACTAGAGCAGGATGCATCAGTGGGTGATCTTATTTCTTGTGGGTTCTCCCCCACACCTGCCAGCCAGACCCTCGCTGCAGTGGGGCAGCACTGGTTACCACTGGTGACCACGCACTGGTTGTATGGGGACTGCCCCAGAGGGGTGCAGCATGAGTGGGGTCTCTCCTATAAGCACTAGACGGGGAGGAGGAACAACAAGTTACCTCCTAAAAACTGACCCAATCCTCCAGCCATGCCTGGGAGGAGGGTGCTGAGGGGGGGAACTCCCACTACTCCATTTTCAAATCCATTGATCTGTTCTACCTACTTGAAAATAGAATAGAAGCAGAGCTCAGATCACTCCAGCCTTTCCTCTTCTGGACTCGGCTCCTCTACTGCTCAGTCTCCTGCTTCAGGAGATGGCCTAGTTAGGGACCCCATCACCCCCAAAGATGGATTTTAGCACCTTTTCCTGAATCTCAGCCCATTCTGGGATTTTCCACATGGCAGCTGGTGAGTGGGATTGCTGGCAGGCCTTTTTGTCTCTGATGGCATCGAGGCTGAGCAGGGCTGTGTTCTAGCTCCTCCTGCGTTTAACACCTCATTTCCTTTGCTGTCTGCCCCAGAAACATGGGCAAAGGAGCCTACGCGCCCTTTAGGTTGAACAGCAAATTGTACAGCACCGTGCGAGCACAGGCAGCTCGCTGTGCTATGAACTGAAGAACTGGTTTGGGAGCTCAGATTTGCTTGTGACCACGTCCAATTTGCGCATACACTGATTTCTAGATGGGTGCAAGCCCTTCACCAGAGGGCTGGCGGAGGTCCTCCTAAGCTGCACAACGAGCATCTTTGCTGCAGAAGCTGCCTGTTCCTCAGCCCTTCTCCCTTGCACCAGATGCCAGGCTGGAGGGTGCTCCGCAGTCAGAGTCGGGGCCAGGCACCGCTCAGAGAAGAGGCTGAGAGGCATCCAGAAAATCTTTCTCTAGCACAGTCAGTGTGACACGGCCAATATTGCACAAGAAGTTCTTGACCAGCGTGAGCCAGATGTGGAGATGTCTCCAGCCATATACTTGTCTGCATGGTAATTAAAGGAAGGGCAAGTTACTGCAACGAGTGTTGACTTCGCACACTCAGCTTGCTGTAATCTTCAGAGCTGTCTCCAGCACTAGAGTAATTTCATTTGAAAAGACTGACAGTATTGTTTCCGAGACATTGCAGTGGACATGGAGAAGTGGAAGCTCCTGGCTTTGCCCTGCCCGCAGGCTACAGGGTGCTTGAGCTGGGCAGAGGATGTTGGTAAAAAGGTTTGAGCTGTTGGAAGAACAACACTGAACTCGTAACAGAGATGGACCAGCCCCCCTGTCCCTTCCTTCTCTTCCTGTGTTCTGTGGGAAGCCACTTCCAAAGGGAAGCGGGGTCTCCCACCTCTCAGGCCACGAGGCTTCTGTGGGTTAAAGCTATGTAGAAGTGGATCACTCCAGAGCTCTAGTTGGAGCAGGCCAGCGTAGCTTAGACTTGCTAAGGGCAAGAAATTACTGTTTTCTGTCTCCAGGAATACACTCTTTGCTCTAAATAAGCTGCAAAGGTTGAGCACGGCTGGCAGGAAAAAGGAGAACCTCAACAGTGTCCCACACAGCCCTTGGGGGAGAGTGCGGGGGGAATCCGACTCTTCCAGAGGTCAGAAGTTGGCCTCCAACCTCTGCAATGCCCTACCCACAGGGTTACTCTATCACCAGTGAATTTAGCAGCACAAAAACCCATTTCTGTGCAAGCAGCCGATACAGCAGAAGAGGCGAGTGCCACCATGCTCCACTCGTCCCCAGCCGGGACACTTGCACATGCCCCAAGATAAAAGGGCACGTTACAGCAGCGAGCACAAAGGTGCCGTCAGCATAACCACGAAATTCAATGCAACGCCGTGCTGATCCAGAGCTGTACTTCCAAGTTTCTGGTTTTCCATTTAGCAGCATCTCTATCTTTGGTTCAGTCCAAATTTAGGACTTGTTTTCGTCCCCTGCCTTCCCTGAAATCAGCTGCTAAATCGATGAAACTCAGCTCTGCAGTGAAATGCTGAACGCTTCTGCTTCCAAGACAGAAAACTGGAAAAAGGCACCATCTGAGTGACAAAACAAGGCACAGATGAAACATTCTTTATTCTCACATGTTGTCGTAGGAGAGCAGGGGAAGGAAAGGTAGAGGTAACTAAGTTAATGAGAGATGCCGGTTGCTGTTTAAATAAACAGTATGTCTCCCCATAAGCCTTGGCTCTCATCCCTCTGCTTTTTTTTTTTTTAAATCCTTGATGAATGCTTTTGTCACTGCCTTTGCTTTTACTGCTTCGCAAACGTGGTTCCACAATTCCCCGCTTTTTCAGCAGAATTAGCCAAATGTAAAAGAGTCAGGGGGGAAAAAAAATCTGTCTTACATCATGCAACATTCACCCTGTCAGACCAAGCTAATAATGTCAGCAATAGAAAGAAAACTGGAGAACACTCTGGTATTTTAAGCTACCCAAGTTATCAGGTGCACAGACTCAAGCCTGGCTCCCTTTTGCACGCGGCATCACATCATCCCTATTCCATCAGGATTCACCCCGAGCGCAGCCCCGGCCTGAAGCGTGACCTTGTAAGGAGCACTGCCTCTCGGGCGGCAGATCTGGTCCCTGCTGTGAACTGTCACGGTTTGCAGGCTGGTTTCCCAGAGAAACAAGCCTTACGGAGCCGTGCGCTGTGTGTGAGCGCCGGCGCTCGCGTCCGCTCAGTCTGTCCTCGCTGCAGCTGCTGACCCTGCAGGCTGGCTTCAGCCAGGGTCGGCGGACGGATCGGGGGTCAAGGCCCCGCAAGCCCCCGAAAACAGAGCTCAGAGGAGGAACGAGCCTTTCCGCGCAGCGCCTGCAAGCTGCGGCTTCCCCCAAGAGCTGTTTGCACCAACGAGTACGGGAGACAGGAACGGAACGCTGAGCCCCAGACACAAACCCACCTGAACCAGGGCCACTTGAGGCGGAGCTCACCGAGCTCCTCGTCTGCCACCGGCAAGCTCCCACCATCTCTCCCTTTACACCTTGCAGTACTCCTTTCACCGCCTCTCCTAAGCAGAGCCAAAGGGCAATCAGGGAGCAAAATGGGACGTGGTTCCTTACCACAACACGGCCAGGACAAGCTTTTCCTCCCGCTTCGGGAGGCCCTGCAGCGAGAGCTGGCTGCTCCCCGGGGAGCCACGACGACAGGACAGCCCTGCCCGTTTCACCCGTACGCGGAGCCCGCGCCGGGACTCAATGAATCAATCCCCTTGCTGGGACGTTTTGTTGTCGTGCGCGTTGCCCGCCGCTGTGCAGGCCCTGCACGCGTGACAGAAGATGCCTAATGAAGTACGCATTTCTGGAGAGGTGCTTGATGCTGTAACGAGAAGTCTGGAAAGCACCTAGGAACTGAAGTCCTCCAGAAGAGACGTCTCTCCTTCCTCCTCATCCAAGGGATCGCTCTAAATTCAAACATTCGTTACCACCTTGCACGCACTTGACCTAAACTGTCCTTCAGGTCTGAAGAATCGCTTCAGCAACTTAACACTGAGGAGTGTTAAGCCCTTGAACCCTTTACATTTGCCACGCTCTGTACCACAGACCCGCGTTGAGACGCTTCACGGGGCCCTGGGGCACTTGTGTTCTTCCCCCGGCTAGAAGAGCACTTACAGACCTGGTCTGGAGAGACTGACGGAGCCCTGGCACCACAGGAGGCCTGGGCAAGGGACTGTCCCTTGAATCGAGACTTCAGCTAGAACAAGCGTTCAGCCAAGGCTCATCTTTGGGGATAAGGAGAAAACAATAAGTTTTAGATGCCAGGGATAAAGAAGTTCATAAAGGGGTTGGTTAGATAAAACAACTAAAATATCTGTTTGCTCTGGTGGCTGCTCCCAGATGGGTGACGAGGAGCAGAACTTCCCAAGAGCAAAGTTCTGCGTTTGCTGCTGCGGCCACGCGCAAAGCGACGAGCCCCATGCTCGCCGCTCGCCGCGACTCCCACTGCAACCAGCGCGTTAGGGCATCACTCGGCGAGGCGCAGACAAGGGCTCGGCAGCAGCCGGTGGGGCCTGTAGCTGCGGGGAGGAGGGGACAAGTCGTGGGGCTCCTTCGTAGAAAGGACATGGAGGAGCCTGAGAATGAAAGAAATAAACAGCTTCTCCATTTCCACTCCCCAAATCCAAACATCCCAGCGATAAATATTAGTACCAGTCACTATGAATCCCCCAACAGCAAAACTTTGATTACAATAGAAATGAAAGCTGCAGCAAAATATATAATTTGAAAAAAATCTTAGGCAAATAAGGAAGTTTCACTTCTTGCCTATTCGAAGCACAAGTTACAAGATTTGTCTGAAGATTAGAACAGACTGCGGGCATGGAAAATGCCAGGCATAAAGCTTTAGAGTTACTTAATACGGTGAAATATAAATGGCACGTGATCCCAGATTATTTTAGAAGAGGCTGACTGCAATTTACAGCCTTGATCAGACTGATTACTAAAGGATGAACAGCAAAATAACTTCAGCAATTAAATTTCCAAACAGGAAAACAAACAATTCTTACTCTTTAAAAAGCTGGAAATTAATTTAAGTATTCAATATTCCTTCTACCTATCTCAGCAGAAAGGCCGGCTGCCTGACTCGGTTATTTTCTAGGAAAGGAGAGGGAACAAGGCTTGACAAAGAAGTGGAAAATGGTTTTGCAGTCCTACAGCTTTCCATGGCAAAGCTAAAGACGATTTAACTACACCTCAGCTCTGAAAGCAATAAACATCGTGACAAGTTAAATGTAGCATTAGGGTATTTTTCAACCTGAAAAATATGCAACTTCCGTCAATATTTTGTGGTGCATTTTCCCCCCTAATGCTTTTACAGTAAGTCCGAGTTGGCCGAGCAGATGACACCACCCGATAACCGATGTAAAAATCGCTGCTCCGCACGAAGCGATCCTTGGAGCTCTTCCCTAAACATGCTCCAGAGAAACACCACCAGCCGTGTCTCTGCACTTGAGAGACATCCTGTGGCCACTGCAGACACTGCAACGTCCCTCTGCAGCTCGCCTTTCCTTGCAGAAGGGCCTGACCATCCCTCCCTCCCTCCCTCCCTGCCGACCCCAGCTTTTCAGCAGGCAGCCCACGCCGCCATCCCCGCTCCTGCTCCCTTGGGCACCGCAGACCCAGGACAATTAAAACACATGCTTTCAAGTGTCTCCAAGCTCCTAGCAGGCAGGCTGGTGTTTTTCCTATCTGCATGGAAACACAGTTGAAAGCACTTCACTTCGTGCCTTTTGGCTGGGTAAGCCGGGCGGAGAAATAATTCTATGCTTAGAAAGACTTTGCTATTTGTATTTGACTACAGTGCTCACGCTCAGCTGAGGTCTTGGTACGAGACGCCTTCAAGCAAACAGGACTTTACCTCAAGCAAATGATTTACCTTAAGCAAATGATTGAAAACCGTGCGATTGTAACCCCAGAAGCATTTCACTTTCTGATTTTGCATCCCCATATGCTTTAACAGAATTATTTTTATGGCGAGATATTTGAGTATCTGATTTTTATTCACCTAATACATTCAGCTGTGATCAGCAACTACAAGGAAACATGAACTGTACTTATATTTCGGTTTTACGCCCTGCATTTCATAAGGATATTATTAAACGATAACATAAGCGTATTAATGAGATGACTGAGAACTGCAGTATTTCTATGCCTTGAAATTCAATGCCGTGGTTCCCACAGCAACCATAACCATGGCCACTCTGCAGGAATTTTACATCCAAGTCTCAGAACACACAGTTCCAAGCACTCAACACGCTTAAGCAAAAAAAAAAAAAAAAAGCGCAAAAGCTTTTTTTCCCCACCATAAATATCTTGCCTGCTACATCACAACCACTACAAGGTGTTAGTGGCACTGGTAGGTGAGGATGAACTCACAACGGGCAATTAATGGCCTGAACGCGGCTTCCGTGCAGACACTTACAGGATTCATAGTGTTGACACAGCTTCTGTTTTCAGTTATTGCTGAAATGAGAGCCCACTGTTTGTACCAAAGGTTAAAACATTCTTAGAAAGCTAAAGAAGAATAGTTAAGGGTCTTTCAAATTCTTTTGCCCACAATACTATCTCAACTTCAGAAGCACTGGATGAAGAGACCGAGCTCCTCCACGGTTTTGCTCGTTTTACCCAGCCCCTTTGCTCGGAGGCAGTACCTGGTAGCACATTAAGAAAAGACCAGCAGAAAGAGGAACACGAAAACCATGAAGTTATCTAAGCAAGTTTAAGGGTTAGCTTTTTTTCTGCTCTTAGTTTGCCAGAAGTAAGGAGGACACACACAAACAGTTGCTACATCTGTTTCTTGGACTTCTCTCAGCTTTTACTGCCGCTGTAACATGGGATGCTGATGGGCCTTTGGTATGAGGAAGCTGACTTAAAAAATTCTTATTAATGGCACCAGGTTGAGCTTTTATCTAAAACTTATGCATCTTCCTGTTGGAAGTTTGAGACAGGTTGTTCTCGGAAGCGATGGAGCAATGGTCAGTGGTGAAATCAATCGAACAATTCACTGCTACCGGAGAGAATTCCAGTCAAAGGTGGAATTGTCACAGCCACACTTCATCAGAATGTCACATCGGGGGTTTAACTGGCAGCGCCAGTGATTTGTAATAACATGAACCTATCTTTACAGGAAAGCTTCAAGGCTTTTCTATGAAAACTTAAAAAAAGATGGTATTATATTGACAGTTGGAAATATGGGAAACTACAAATCTAGATGCTTAAAATGAATCATTAATCTACAGTGAGACCAGCTTTCCCAAACTGTATTTAGTACTTCTTAACCATCTGCAATATGAATTAAACCCCAAATTTTTATATTAGTATAGGTAGTAGAAATACCATCTACTGCCTAGATTTTCTAAATATTTCATTCTACAGGTTACAAAGAAAAGTCACCGTCTCGGACAGCTGATCACAGCACGAAACACTCAACCTGTGGGTTGAGTGTGAAAACCAAACAGCCCCACCCTTGAAAGGCCACTAGCTCCTCGGCGGCTCGGCCCGTGCCCCGCCAGGGACCCG
>NW_010545022.1:10101-49479 GCF_000687285.1 Phaethon lepturus
CCAGCACAGCCAAGCGGGTTTTAACTCCACGCGGCCGTGTCCATACTGCTGCTGCTGACGGAGCTTAACTGCCGCAACGGTTCTCTGGGTTCGCCGCAGTCCTAATTAAATTGCAATCCACAACATGCTGTATGACACAGCAGCTGTGGGAAAGACTGATTAAAAGCCTCTACACATTATCCCAACAGGCCCATATATATCTGGGCTTTTAACTGAATTGGAGAGGTCTCTATTTAAACTCCAGATCTGCTACAAATCTTTCCGTATGACTAGACGGACTCCCAAACCTCTGACTCTTTCTTAAATGTCGATACTAATTTCAGAATATTTTTCTAAAATAGTCTAATTTATCTTGAAAAAAAAAAAATGACAATTGAAAAAATTGGGATACAGTATCTCACTCCATTTGATCTTTAAATTTCTCTACAGTACAAGAGAAAAAGGTAAACCTTGCCCAAACCTGTACTAAAAGTCTTTGAACCCACAAAGACTGGACCAGATGCTGTAGCTTGAATAAAAGCATGCAAAACACTTACATCAGCAGGACTAACTGTTCCTCTAACCCACCTCTCTACTTCTCAACATGGTCGAGGGCCTTAGACCTTGTAAAGAGGTAGACTGAAGTGTTTTAGAAAGCCTAAGTACAGAAAAGGATTGCATGAGAGGCTTGTTTGTCCCTGCTCAGTGTTCAGATTTTCTTTTAGTGTACGTATCTCTCAAAACTTTCATTTAAAGCACTAAACCCCCCAAATCCAAACTCTTGACGACACTTTTCTCTGCCAGATCCAGCGACCAAGAGACATCTTCAGAACTGGATGACATGGGTTTTAGTGACGCAAACCTTTAGACACAAGGCCGTAACAGACACCCCCCAACACACCATTCGGACACATCCCAGGACACCAGTCATGCCATTACATAAAACCCCTTCTTGGCTGCTAGACACCCATCTCAAAGTGCCCAGGCCTGCCTAGCCTCACCACACATTGACCTCCGATTATTTTAAAAACTTGTCTCTTAAGGAGAGAAAAAACAGCCGTAGTTCTGCAGAGTTGTATCAACAGCGGTGCTGATAAACCTACACAGATCCCCAAGGAATACGAAGAAGTAAAAGGCCTGTGTTCGGGAAGAAGTTCATCTTTGGTTTGGACATCTGAAGGAAGCAGTTTTCCTTTCCAGGCATCTCCTAGAGGCTTCAACAATAAGCATGCAGTATGCTGAAGAAACAAGGGTATATTCTTGCAACTTGGTAATTTTACAAAGCATTTGGGAAGGAAGATGTTAAAAATCTGTTTCAGATTACAATTAAGTATTTTTTTTTTAATACCTCAAATACAGATTTACTCTGAAAGAAACTTTTGAGAACACTTTAAGAAAAATACTTAAGTACAAACTTTAAATATCCAAAGTATGATACTGGTGCACTTTTTAGAAACAATTACATACTTAACAGTTGAAGTAGGAAGAGAGTATTTCAGAAAACATTTAATATGAAACCTTTTGGAACTTCCATCGAATACAGATTTACATCATTTATCAGAACACTTTTTCAGTTCAGACAACAAAGTGCACTGCCAGGTGAAAAAAAAATACATTTGGAGGAGTGCTTAAAACTTAGGAAGTGAAAGGATAGGTGGCTATTCACCTGAGGAAGTACAATGACTGCCCTGAAATGTCTTATTGCTTTTACAAAATGGAGTTTTCATGGAAAAAACCATACTGAGCAGCACAGGCATGGGCAGAGCACTGAAAACCAACTGAACTCCAGTAGCATCTGGAGTTCTCAAGCCATGGCATGATACAGAATATACAGAGAATAAAATGCAAATTCAGGAATATTTACTACATTTAACAACTATGATTACCCTTTAAACTAGCATAATCAATATCAATGCTTAGCGAAAGAGAAGGGAAGTCTGCTGCCTTCACAGACTATAGATCACAAGAACCAACTTGCAAAATATTAAGGATTTTGCATTGTCACCTCGGGTCAAATCTGAACTGTGTACTATGAATAACTATTCGCTCACTGCAAATTTAAAATGCAGATTTAGGCTCCAGTTTAAAGCACATGTTAAGTACATGCTTAAGTGCTTCACTGAAATATAACCATAAAACATGAATACAAAAAGTAGATAATGCAGGATATTACCCACAGAAGTCCTTGATGAAATAAACTGAGCATCAGTAGGAAACAACGCATGAAGAAATCTCTTCATTCTAGTTTGCAAAATCAAATTCCGCTCACCACAGTAATGGTTAAAAGGTGGGGACAATCCCAGAGTAGCTTCATGTCCTACAGAAAGCTAGTTGGCCATCAGAGTTCATCGAGGGCGGGTTTCCACACTGCACGTTAAAAGAGCAGCAGTGGACTCCCTCCGCAGCAGAAGCCAGAGACACAACTGGCATCAAGCCATCAAAAGCAATACAACCAGAGCCAAGTGGAAGCACGCTGGAAGAGAGCTGCAAAGAAAAGTTTTAATTGCTACTGCCTATGGCTGCAGTTTATGCAAGTTGGATGTTACAACAGAGGAGATCAGTAGCCAATTTGACTCCCACTTTTGGGTTTCAATACAGTGCACGCCCAGAATGCAAAGAAAAGTACTGCCACACGTGCAGCAATACCTCAGAACGGCACCGACTCGGACGTGGCAACTTGCATCAAAATACGGTCGTTATTTGAGAGTCCTTTTGTGCTTTGTATCAGTCTGACCTAGTCTAATGTGCAGAACGGTGGTCTGAAAGAAAGTCACTAGTCAGCATTTAGCACATCCTGTTAAGACTGCCTTACTCTGTAGAAGAACGGTGGAACAACAGGAAAAAAAGTGTTCTTTGCTACAATCAGTACTCATAAGCCAAAAGGAGAAAGATACAATTTTAGTAGTTTAGCAGAAGCAGAAGAATGGAAGTGTTTACCCAAATTTTAATGCATAAATCAACTACATTTAAAAAATTTGATTCAGACTTAAATAATAAATAGGTGGGCAAAATATAATGCAAGACTTACTCTGTAAAAGTGAATTTTTAATAATCTCATGAGATCTACTTAGAAAACAGGACTAATAATGTTCACAACCGTAAATCCAAACCCTTCACACACTTCTTTTTTTTCTTAACACAGCAGTGAACTGTAAACCTGCATTTACTGGTTATCGCTTCAGTTATTTTAAATATTAACTCAAGTGTTTCCTCCTTGGCCATTTCAATTTTTAGCACCAAAATTAGCCCAAAAAGAGGTACTGGTACAGCTCGATGTTGTAAATGAATTGTTTACATAGAATACTTTATATAATATACACACATACTGTACATTCACACGTCCACACAAACAGGAGGCATATTTAAATGAATATATTCTGTGTTTCAATTTGTTGTCAAAGACTTAGGAGCAATGGAAATAAAGCAGAAGGGGTAATATTTTACATAGTAGGCAACTTTAATGCTGTAGTGCACTTATAAAAAAGTCCAACTCTCCCTCCCAGCTCAGCAGCTTTTTTTTTTAATATCACTATTCAGAAGGATGCAGAAGTTATTGCCTAAATGTTATTCTATACATTTCCATTGGAATTCTCAAAAACACTTGAAATTGCTAACTAATTTACAACTTAACTATTTTTCTTGTTACAGCTTTAATTCATTGGCAATTTTGGAAGCAATGTTTTTAAAAGCTATGGATGTTCCCGATATCCGCTTAAAGCGAACTCCATTCAGGGACAGTCTTGGCAGTTTACACACCTCCATCTCCCACTGTACAAGGTTTTCTGCATGCCCATCTCCATGGACACAGAAAAGCAAGAAACGCTCTCTTTGTTCATAGTCACAATTATTGGCATCCAGGACTTTTCGTATTTCCCTCATCATGTCATTGGGATCCATGGAGCTGGTGGTTTTCATGCTCCAGGTAAAACGCAGCGACCGAGGCTTGGCTTCCTTGTTCTCATCCTTCTGATCCACTGCTACGTTGCGGCTGAAAGACAGTGATTTGTTAGTTAGCAGGGCCAGCTACCTTCTCCACGTTTCATGTTAGTGAAGCAAACTAACACTCAACGCACACTACCGGTATTAGAGCAGCATCTAGAGGCTCCGTCTGCGAGCAATGCCCCGCTTTCCTAGCTGCTGTACAAACACACACTCAAGGTAAAGCATTAGCTGTTGGGGCTGAAACGAAGGTACGGTACGACGGGTGACACAACTGGAAGTCACTGGAGTCAGGTGCATGAGGGAAATGACCTTGCGGAGGCAGAACTACATGCATCACCTAGGACTCGATTTTAAGGCAAGTTCTGCTCAAACCCCTATTCTCGGGCCATGTGGACAGCTGAAACACCAGCTCTGTGCTAGAAGTTTCTGGAACATTCACATGGTGGCAACTTGTGACAAAAGGGTGCTCAGCCCAGGCCTCTGGGAGGGCCAGACCACAGGAGGCACCCACTCATATGCAACAGGGATGAGCCTGTGCAGAAAGATCCCGGGGGTTCCTCTGCACCTCCTCCGGTGCAGCAGGTTGGAGACCAAGCACTGGGAGGGCCCACGGCATGCCCTGCAGATGCAAGCTGGAGGAAGGAGAGCAGAGCTGAGGGACGCTGCCGGGGGGGTCATCCACCAACTGCCCAGGGCCAACACGTGCCGCCCAGTTCTGGGCTGGTTTGATTTAAGTCTGGTCTTCCTGCACTGGTCAGTGTTTGAGATGGTCACTAGAGACCCATTGCACTGTAGGCTACTGGGGTCACCTTTAACAGGGAGGAAATACTTCGTCTCTAAGTTGGTCAGTAATTTGTTTAATACCAATAATTGATACAGGTAGGGAGATGAAAACTTTCACTGATACAAGCTACACAACTAAGTGCCTTTGAGGCTGCAATGCAGGAAAGAGTTGGCAGTCACTGTAAGACACCTCATCGTTAGTAAAGACGGTGAATAAGAGGGTTTACTGTTACTGTCACAGCTTTAAGAGATAAAGCACAAAATCCTGAAGCTGCAACTTTTTTCTTTTTTTTTTTTTTTTTTTTAATTAAAAAAGCTTTCCATTTGGTAAGTATAAATAAGGTTATACAGGACAAAGAAAAGAAGCGTTCCAGAAATTTCTAGTTTGCAATGATTCTTCCACTTCAATTAAAATCAGTGGTCACACAGCTGAAGAATAAGGAACTACATTTGGACCACTGGGGAAACAAAAATATGACAGATTTGTTTTATGAATATTTGCACACTGCCAGTTGCCTCTTCAAATTTACTTGTCCTCAAGACAAGAGACTTAAGTATATTGACTGTCATGCTTAAATAATTTCTGAAAATACCTAACTGGCCCCAAACTATGCAGTTTAGGTCTCATGTTGAACTTCAAAGTTCAATTGACAATTTTAAGTCAAGCTGCTCTTCAAAATAGTTGGCAATGAATTGCTGGTTACACAATGCTTTCCTTCTACCACCATTAAGCAGGCAATTAAGAAAAAGTTAAATAAAAAGTGATAGCAAGGTCAAAACTAAGTAAATATCTCTCTCAAAGACAATCTATTTAATAATTTTATATTCTATTAGAAAGACTTCCAGTAACTGTGAGAGTCATAGGATTATGCTGTCAAATCCAGCTACGTGATTTGCCAGTTGTTATAAAATTCAGCAAGCAAATTAGAGAGTACTTTGTTTTAACTTTAAGGTTTTACTTTAATAAGGCTATATGGGGGCAGGGAAACACCAACTTTTACTCTTGAAAGCTTTTTCTACTTGAAAACACTTTGCAGAACGAGCACAAGTTTGATTACTTCTAGGGTTTTTTTGATATGCAGATTCTGGAAGAAGAGTATAACGTGAAAAATATTGTTTAACTATCTGTGATTTTGGAGATGAGAAATATCTTATCACCCTTCAGTGGTTATCGCACACGTTTGCAGTCTCACTAGAGACCACTTACCTACACATCTACAAGACAACAGCAAATTATAATGACTAAAATGAAAAAAAAAAACACACAAGGGAAAAGGCAACAGGAAAGATGAAAGTTTAGAACCAAGTCAGTTTGTGCTTTAATAGCTGTTTTGCAGACAGAAAAGCTGCTTTGTTTAGTTTCAAAGCCTTACATGAAACAAAAGCTGCTGCCTGAAGCCACTATGCCACATAATCAAGGGGAGAAAGGTTCAAACTCACCTAAGTAACGTTTTAAACAAAAATTTTACCCTCACCTTGAGCCCTCAAATCTCCCGTTCCTCTCATATTCAGTTGGGAGCCTCATTGAAAAGAATGCAGAAGCAAAAGGAAGTGGGAAAGAGAAGACAAATCTTACACTACAATATACAATTATCTGAGTAGCTGCTAAAAGATACTGCAATCATACCAAAGGTGTGTTAAAATACAAAGCAACAAAGATGTAAAGAACTTTGTAGGTTAGACTAAATTCAGAATATCATGTTGTCAAACCAAATGGAAGTCTATAAACTACAGTTTTTAAAAAGACCATAACTAATTTTTACAATCTATGTTTATATATATTAATATTGTAGAACTAATTGAATAAAGTTGAATTTCTAAAAGCAGAAAATATTAAACTAAAGTTACAAGCCATATTGAAGTTATTGTATTACTTAGTAAGTACCTCCTAAAAGAGAAATAACTCCCAATTATTTTTCGGCTAATTATATTTTAAAATTTTATCTGGTAATACAATATATATTTGAAAAAATACTCTATTTACAGACAAGTCTGGTCATCCTGTGTGTTTGCATTCACATCAAATCTGAGGTATTAGGTGTCTAAAAAATACCAAGTACCTTAAAGCAAAACAAGATGCATGTATGTTTTAGCAAAAAATTACCTCTAAATGCAAGATTTCTCAAGCTGTGGGAAGCCCATCCTATTAATTCCCACACTGATGCATCTTCAACATCTGAGTAAACTTAAGCTTTCTGTCTACGTGCATTGATTAAAGCTATGCTGCTGATCAGTACTGTTTTTTAAAAACGCAGTAGCAAGTAGAATTAAGGGGGGGGGGAAGGAAATCACCTTCCTCTACCTTCCCATTATTGCAGTACCACAGTCCTACATCTCAGTGTTAATTCTGCTCGCAGGGAAGCTATCTTTGTAAGGCTCTCATCAAGCCTAGTCTAAGCTAGTACATGGCTTCACTGAATAACGTAAATTATTAAGGCAGTTTGGTTGACAGGTGTCTAGCGACAGGAATGTAAGACAGTAAGCTTATTTTTTGATGAACAGCTGTATTTATATCAGAATGTGTGGGGTGTTACAAGGCTTAATTTCCTCCTTTCCTTCTTTTTGAGGGTTTCGGTGAGAGAACAGGCTTGTAAGATGACTCTGTGCAGTCCCTGCCAAAAGGGAACAGACGCTGTGCCAGCACTGCGAGGAGCACGGTGGCAGCACTTGCTTGTCATGGACCCTGCTCCTTGCTCAAAACTCACACTGCTATTGCAATAAAATGCCAGTTAGGAAAGTGGTAAGTCACTCAGCTGTCAGCTGTTTATCACAACAACATCCAGTCAGAACCCTGCTGGACAGGGTCTCTGCTAGGAAGCGTTTCCATTGACTAATGAAAAGCTGTCCCAAGCAAAAAGAACAAGGAAGATAGTAAGAAAACAACTGACAAGTCCTCAACTAATTCTAGCACTTCAAAGTGCGGTTTTAATGGTAGTCATTTTCATGAGATCTTGTGCTACTTATCTCTGGTGGATATAGGAAGGTGGAAAACTTCCAGAAGGTGGAAAAAGATTTAAAGGTCTGCATATAGAGCCCATGAACTCACGCTTTACGACAACTCTGTAGGACTGAGAATGGGGTAGGTGGGAAAGGAGAAACCATCTGAACAAAGTACCAACTGACCAAAGCCACACCTTCCAGAAAGTCTGGGCAAAGCAAGCAACAAATTTGAAGACAATGCTCAACTGAAAAACTGAGAGTACTTGAAACTTTAAAGAGCCTACTGTGTTCCCACAAAGTAGGAGGTGACAGCTTTCTTAAGAGCTGCAAGCATTTATGGATTTTTTTTTTTATTATTTTATTTTAAACTTGCCAGAGGTTGTAGAAAATGGGAGCATAACCAGTCTCCCCAACAATGAATAGTCTTACTGTTACTGGAATCTGTCTGGAAGAGTCTGGGAGGAAAAAATCCCTAATGATGCTCTCTAACCCTTTTTAGGTTGAAATTAACCCAAACTGTTCAGTTTCTAAACCACATAAATCTAAAAAAGTCATTACTTACAAAATACCTGCCACTTTGAAATAATAAACACTCTTTCATGGAAGTCTTTCCAAAAATCCTTACTTTGTTCAGTTTTTCCATGTACCAGTGTTCCGTTCATTTAGCAACGGGAATTGCATTCGGTGACATGCTCCCTCAAATATGAGCCATCATGCCAAGCTTTGGAGAGCTGTGCCAGTCTCTCTAGATACTCCTTCCTTCATGAAGGACATGGTTATGGTTCAGTTCTACAGCCCAGCACTGGTGCTTTGGGAACAGTCACATACTGTACTGCCAGTATTGTTTCGGTGGGTCTGCAAGTCAGATGCAGCCCTGAGGCCTCCTCACTGCTAAGACAATCTTCACTTCTGCGGGAACCACAAATGGCTCATTTTTGTTCTGAATTTTCTGCTTTTGCTTGTACTTTTACATAAATTAATTTTATGGACCAAGATCCTCCTTGGTCTTGAGAATAGAACTTATCTAGAGAAAAGTTATGTTCTCATTTGTCACGCAATGCCTATACACTATCTCCTTTATGGTTTTGCTATATGGTTTGCAAAAGGCTTTCAAAAATAAGAATGTTTCCATATATCTGTCCTGAGTTATACTGAGCTTTCTGTTCTTTACATCTTTGTATACTCTGTGTTACAAATCCAAATAAACACAAAGAAAACTGTCTAAAGAGATATGGAAAAACAGCAGAAAGTGCAAGACGCTAAAATAAGATCAATTTTTGGAAATGGTGAAAAGATGCTGCAATAAAATCCAGAACACAGAAAGTGTTCTTTACTGTCAGAAAAAGACTTCCACAATATGCAGATTGGAAAGGATAGTGCAAGAAAGATATATTTTATACCTCTGTGTACCAAGTACAAATTAGAACTCAATAGTTTAAAAAGGAGTGACTGATTATCTACTTTTGTTCAGCTCCCTAGAATGATGTTGCAGTACTATATATACGCACTATTGGGTTACAGTAGGTCTTTCAGTATCAAAGACAGTGAGCTTAGGCAAGACTAATAGCATATAAAGCAAGAAAACACTGCCAACCCTCCAAACATTTTCAATTTAATTTGGTACCTACATACAGATCAGGTATGGAGGGACACCATGCACACTTAAAACAGAATTTAAAAAGCACAGTCTGGTCCTGTGTAGGTGGTGTAAGACTTTGCAAACCTCTTATCCAAAAGACATATTCATGGAAGCTGCAGCAGCTATTTCCACAATAGTCTGAGATTCCTGGCCTCAAGTCAAAGGAAAATTTTTAGAAATTATTAAAAAACTACCTTTTTTAAGTCTCAAATTTGAACAGCTACCTTCTAGTTTAAAACTGTACTGATATTAGCATTTTTCATCTTTCTTCAGAGCAGCAGAGTAACAAACATATCATGCAGTTGTGGAGGTTGCTCAGATTATAATCCTTTGTTTTACAAGGAACGTGACTACAGGGAGAAAAAAAGCTCCCTCTTACAAAGTGGTACGCACCCCACAGCTCACGGTGGACACTGGGTTAAAACTATTGCTACTGTTCGGTTTCAACTACATACTGTGTTGGATGGTTTCTTTCCTTAACTAACAGTTGGTACACGTTCTTTTTCTCAAGCCAGCTGTGGCAATGCCAGCCAACCCAACCAACACCAGTTCTAAACGCAGTCGTTTTGGAAAAGCCCTAATTATTATTACTGTAGCATGAAATCTACTAATTTAATCTGGGGGAGTACCTTTAGACCCAGACTGTACAAAATAATCCAAATTTAAGCATCAATTTACGTATCTCAGGTCTCCCTAATCTAAGTATTTCCTTGAAATGGTCTAACAAACTTCCAGTTACAGTCACATGCATAGCCTTGCATCTTGACAGTTAAAAGGTAGGTCAGGTTTTGGCCCCATCTCCCTATTTCTGATCAGTAGTTGGAAACTGAAAGTACCACCCTTTAAGAAGATATGATCCGATTAAAGACAGTATTACAAAATTCTACTGCAAAATTTACCTGGGGATCAAAATTTTATAACCAATTTTCATGAGTCATAATGGATTAACAAGATATATAGTGGCTTGATTCATCCTCAAATTGCAAAACTAAATTCAATCCTTTGGGCTTGAAATGTGAATCAGACTCCTGAGCTTTTCACTTTTGTTAATAAATTTGCATAAACATTATACTTTTTATTTATAACTGAAGTGCTCTGTTTGCACTTCAGCTAATACATGCCATTTTAAAATAAATACACAGCCATTGCATCTTCATTCAATCTTCCATACAAAACTGTTAGATTCACAACCGTGTTCAGTTTGCTTTCTGTTGTATAAACTGCGGACACCACTTCAAACTGATTTTTTAAATAAAAAAAAATCAATCATAAAACAAAGAGATAGAGAGTGTAAATTTAGCACTACTTACCTTGTACCTTATGTTTTGTTTATACTTTCATCATTGTTATCAAACACCTCATTCTTCAAACATAAGCATGCTAAGTGTATTAGTACAGAGAACAGAATTACTTTGATACTACCAACTCTATCAAAGAGAGAAGAATTCACAAGGCATGCTTAGCATTTTGTTATACAGGTGCCACAGATTCTTAAGTATCATCATGAGTTAATGGATTTATTCTATGCTTTCCTCTCAAGAAAGAAAGTACTTAGTTCTCAGCAGAAAGTTTAGTTTTCAGAAAACCAAGGCTAGAAAAGCCAAATCTGTTGTTAATTGCAGGAGCCACTTTTTTTTTTAAATATAAATAAATCCTACCTTTTGATAAACCTGAATGACATGTTTCTAAAAGAAATTAAGCCAAAATAATAATTAACAAAAAGTTTTGTACAAAATAAATTGAAAAAGCGATTTAGAGTGAAACATGCAAAAAGATCTCATTTAAAATGCACAATGAAATTACACTTCAATACATTCTGAGATTAGGCAAATGATTCAGGGTCTGAAGAGTCAAACTCTTAGCATTGCTACTTCCAAACTTAATTTTTCTGGGAAACATGCCACCAGTAGTTATTATGAATTAAAATACATACTGGTGTCAAAACACTTTAAGAACTCATAATCTGCAAGTTCACATACAGATATGTTTGGATTTTCTTCATGTATTGCAAATAGAAAGCAAAAATCGGTAACTCTAATTAGATCTTGAGTATCTTCAGAGTCAGGCTTCTTCTTTCCTTCATAACATTATGTCAGCCATGTTGTGCCAAAAACTGCCTTAAATATTTAGTTAATTTAGTGGCAGAAGCTGCAACAATTGCCTACAAGATAACATAAGTAGTTCCTAATCAAAAGAATTCTGATCCCCCATAGAGAATGCTAAAATAAATTAAAAGGTTTTAAGGTTTTAAAAATTTATTTAAAGAGAAGAAACGTAATCATGTCCTTTGATGGCACTATCAACCTCCTTAGTAGTTTGTACAGCACCTCATATAACAGAGCCCCAACTGTAAGAGGTCCTCCAAGTGCAAGCTTAACCATCTGTAACAGTGCTATTCTGTTACAACTGCACGTTATTTAATCAAATCCAGATGGAATTTAAACTACTGTCAGAAGTAGTCGGGAAAAACTCCAAGAAAACCACACCGCGCCGCAAAAGTTGAAATGATAGAAGTTTGAATGTTGCCTAAACAACTGAGTGAAAAGCTTGCATGTTCACAGTTTAAGCATCCACATTTGGAATGTCAGATGGAAAATTAAGGATATTACAAACAAAAGTACAGAAAGAAAGATGTGCCAAAAGGATGTGTCTGATTAAGACTTCGCTTGATAAAAAGCAGATGACTTAATTCTAAAAAAAAAAAAAAAAAAATTTAAATTAACCTTTTATGTGTCTCTCAAAAGAAGGGGGGGGGGAGAGAATTTCGTACAGCACAGTACTTCCCAGGGAGGCATTAGCCGGCAGAGAGCTGAGCATGGTAAAACATTTACCAAAGGGTAGGCTGTCACGTTTTTATTTTTCACAGAAAAAACTTCTACATTTTTAAAGAAATTCACTCTCTAAATTGAAATCAGCCGTGAAGCAGTTGTGAAAAACTGGAGTTTGGTTTAACATTATTTTGTAGGAATGGGACACCATGAAGATGATGCTGAGAGGGAGGCATGTCTAGTCACAGAACAGACAGGAAGGAAATGGCTTGGTGCTGATGTGATATAAGACTAAAACAAAAGCAAGCAGGTCAAGGTCAGAATAATGTATTTTAAAAAAATTTCATGTAATGAGGAGGGTACAAAAGCACAGAGATTATCTTAAGGCAATGATAAATAAACCCTCACTTCTGCAAACACAAGTTATGGATATCAGTGTCTGAAGTATGCAGTACATGAACCAACAGGTTTTAAATATAGAAGGAAAATAGGCAGTTTTCAATTTCAGGGTTTGTAGGAACTAATTTAAATCATACATGGATTTGAAACTAGGAAGTACAATTTGAATAAAAACTATTAGTGCAGGAACAACATCTGCTTAAGCTAGGCTTTGGCTAGACCAACACACCTTCACACCAAAACCATGAACTAAAGGTCAAAATAGGAGTAAGTTTTTCAAGGTTTGACAAGACTTGAAAAACTTACTCCTAAAGTAAAAAGACTAAATCCTGCCTAGACTGAAACCATAGTACTGCCATTACTTTAATATGACCTATGCTAGCACTACTGCCAAAAGAAGCTTTTGTCTCCTGCCCCTACCCTTTCACCTGCCATACTCCTACTTCTGTGTTGCCAGCAAGATTATTCTGGAAGTATTAACAGCCTAAGCCATTGGGAAACACAACCTGAGCTTCTAACATTACATTAAATGTCAAGACTGGGATCCTAGTTTACACCATCTACTGATAAACCATGCAGTCAGACTGAGCAGCTTTTGAACTGAGCTGAAATGTTTCAGCTCTGCAGCCTTTGTAGCTCAGACAGGAAGATGAAGAGCACAGAATAAACAGCACAGACCAAGCTGTCTTGCTTTTTAACCCATTTGATTCAACTCCTAAAAACGAATGGCTTCTGTAACCAAAAAGAACTATGAAAAAATCACAAGCCAGTGCATTTTAAGTTGCAGAAAGTTAAGCCTTTAATCAACGTGGACAAAACAACCTAAGCAATGAACTACCAGGTATGTCTGCTACCCAATAAAAAGGAAATGCTGCATTACCATTTTGAGGCTTACCTTCTTGTTAGTTTTGAAGTTAGTTTACTAAATAGATTAGTAGAACCCCTGGTTCGAGTCTGTGAGAGTGGTGTTGCTTCATGGGACAGACTGGGGGAGGCTGGAGGTCCATTGTAGGTAGCGGTACGTCGCTCTCTGAGCTGGCCGTGGAAAGTGCTCCGACTAGCCGTTCCTCTGGGGAAACGAATACGATCAGGTGTGGTTGCACTGCTAATGCTGTGAGTTGAAGCAACAGGAGTTCTTTGATCGGGAATAGTGCTAAAGCAGAAAACAAAAAACAATGCTAGAACTTCTTTACAGAAGCACTACCATTCTGCAGGAAACATAAAACACTACGTTCTACAGTAAAGCTAAGCAGACACTTTTATATAGGCCAGGGTTGGAAATATCAACATTATTACAGCACTGTATGGAATCAAAACTCCTAAGAAGTTAGGATTAAAAGGCTGCCGAAACAGAAACCTACATAGGCAGAAAAAATGCAACAGGAGTATCCTGGAAAAGACCAGATAAACTAGGCATACCATGTTTCACTGAGAAGACTGATAAAAGAACAGATGAATAAAGTTTCCTCCCAGGAAAGAGAAGCAATAGGTAACTTTAGTGTCTATCCCTCCACATTCTATATATACATCTTTGAAAAATCTTGCTAATTTGAAAGTATCCTACACAAAATTCTCTACGAGCAAACCGCTCCAAGTGGTGAAGTCCTTCAGGATACACAGTTAAAGTCTCCCACAAACTTTGACAATAGGGAATGTCCAATACTTCTAACACTAGGAAAAAAGATTGAGGTTCATTATTGCAGGATTATGTCACAGACAGCCTGACACACCACAAGACAAATGTAAACAAGACTGAAAAAATGAGGAAACACACATCTTGTGGGCAATATATACTAGAACAATCTAAACTAAAATTCCACAGCACAAAGTTAAGAAGCAGTGGGTATAAGTTAGTTTCACAACGATTTCAGGTTCTTACATAGGCCTGAAGTTATCTGCGCCATTGTCTATTGGAGGCAACATCATCTTCGTGTGCACAGAGGCTGACATGGACATCGACTTCTGATGTCGCAGCCGAACACTGGAGAAGGATGTAGTACAAACTGATGCAGGGCTAGCTGCGTAAGCGAACATTTCTGTCAGGCTGTGAGAGGGTTTGGGTTCAGGCAGAGGCAGAAAGAAGAGCATGATGGACCAACAACAAACTACTGCATAGAAAAAAAGCAAACTTTTCCTTCTATTAATGGATTTATCAAAGAACATGAACTCTAGCAGCCCTCTTCCATGTAAACAGCAGTAACTACCCTACACTCCCCTTAAAAAGCACCCTTACTGTAACACTTCACATCTATGAAGTGATCATTCTCTTACCATTAGCATTAGTTTGTGGTGATACCCTCCTTGACGTATAAAACCTGAATAACTCACTGTTCTGTGCCCAAGCACACGTATTGGTCTCGACATTTAAAAATGCATTAAAAAACCCCCACCAACTGCACTTTTCAAAAGACTGATGATAGCTCCATTAGGGCAGTGAAATACTTTTGTTTTCAGAATGTATCCGTGTTAAAAGAAATCAATGTAAGTTGGGCAAGCTGTCAAATCTTGATCTACATCTGATAACTGAGGGACTTCACAGACACAATCGAAATTTAAACAAGTCCAGAGAGGCCCAAACAAAAAGGCTACTATTAATCAACTTGTACACATAGGAGACAATGAATAATGCTTGGTGTTCTCTGAAGGAAGAGGTATGACTGTTAAAGAGCACCTCATATTGCTTGGCCACAAACCTTTAAATTCTCTAAACTACTATTCAGGCTTTGAAGGAAGGTCTATAGTGCTGTCTTCCCAGAATGGCCAGCAAGCTACCAGCTTTATGTTAAAATACAAGCATGAAATCTGCTTTTTCTTTGGGCCAGAGTACTCTTTGCAGCCTTCACATTATCTAGCGATAAGGATGTGAGAAAACTGAGAAGCCACAAGATGTATTGGGCCTCTCAGGCTATCACGCCACATATCATTCATCTTAAGTTTGCTTTAAAAGGCAACTGTAATTCAGAAATATTGTTTGAGGTTAAGAAATAGGTAATTGTCAGTGACAGTCATGACACTGCATGTTCACTTCCAAGTTATCTCATGGTTACACATACTGAAATTCAAGTCCTGTTATCTCATTCTGGTATGACAGACTTTGGAGAGGAGAATGCTAGTCCAGCTACAAGTATCAGCTGACCCACTTCTTGGGCTTGGCTCTCAAAGCACTACCAGAAAACACCTCACAGCTCAGGCATCAGAACTGCTGGCTAAAATGGTTAGCAAAATCTATTACTTTTTGGTTTTAACTTCTCAGAATCTAGAAAACTTCATCTGAGTCATGCATGCGTCTCTTCACACTGCTGAATCCAGCAGGATGCCAACTAGAATCACTACTACAACAATGCCTGCAGCACAGTCCAGCATTTACATTACCCCAGGGTATTAAGAAATTGTAAGGAAATGCACATTCATCTCAAAAGCGATACCCCAAAGTCAAGTAATCCCCAAATAATTGGTCATCAGCCTCTCGAGCACTTCTAGCTCCTTTCCTCACAATTTGTTGCAAATGATAAAGGAGAAAGAATCTAGTTTTACAACACGTTAGACCCAAGTTTTATTTAGTTACCTGCCTCCAAAGATGTGATAAGCTAAATGTATCAACAAGGTACCATGGCAGATATTAAAGCATTTATATTTCTTCCTCTGAAGCTTTGCTAGAAATCAGCTTCCTTGGATTACTAGCCTGGGAACACAGAAACAGCGAGCTAACATTCACCAATTAGTGCCAAGGCTTATTAAAAATCTGAGGCTGCTGTAAATCATTTGTGTTACAAATGATTTAAAGCAATTGCCTATCATTATGAAGAGTGTTTCATGAGTCCCCAAGTGCGTTAATTAATGCTCAGGCTTTGGAGGAAAGCCAACAGAGTCATCTCCAGCAGAATGCCTGTGTCAGCCGCATAATGTGTTAAAGAAGGGGTGTGAGACTTGAAAACCCTTTGCTTCTACCAGTCTGGCACGGGGTCTTCAAGACTACTTCCTCCAACATCAAGTCGACTAGCTGACTATCGATTCTTCAAAGTTTGCATACCTTCAGAAACAGTGACTTCTCAGAATTCAAAGTGCAATATATAGAAACAGAACAGGCAACACTTTAATACTTTCTCTATAGAAAAATAAGAGACTAAATGTGTGCATCTTGCCTTTTAAGGCATGTCCCCCAAGTTTTCACTATGTCACACTCAGTAGCTGACTGGCTATGGAAAATCTAAAATCCAATCTGTAACGAATAATTTATAGTAATTATTCCTGCCTTTAACATTTGCCACCAAAAGACATTTCAAAAGCACAGAAAGCATTTTTAACAAAAACGTGGATTTATACGAAGCTCGGGTTCTACTTCAGATCTTGCTTCACAGAAGAAAAACTATCACAAGTTTCTAAAGTTACTTTCTGCCAAGTTGAGAGTACAATAATACTAGAGATACTACAGAAACACCTGAAGGCAGGTAGACTTCATTCTGAAGACAGTCTCATCAACAGCCATGTTTATTTAGTTATTAAATATTAAATTCTTAAACTTAAAAGTCCCTGCATTTCATGTGATCAGTCAAGCCTTTGGCCAGTTACAGCAACAAAAATATATTCAGACATAAATTCTGAATTCTATGCCAAATCTTTTCTTGTTTTAACCCTCTATAAAGAGTAGTGAAAGTAGTAATCAAAAATATGCAATAAAAGCTATAAAGATTTTTTTTTCCCCCAACAGTGAGAACATAAATGCTCAGACATTTAAAATGATCCAAACAGGGCTAAAGTTTGCAGGATAAGCAAATGATGTTTGGATACCATATTGACAATAAAAGGTAAATTGCATAGGATAACCAATTATGGATATAAAGCAGAATTAATGTAGTTGCCAAATACTACTCAGTATTAACTTTGAGCTTAATGCCCATACATGACGAACCAGAAAGACAGCAGTTTGCTGATAAACTCAAAGTTGGGAAAAAATCCAAACAACATTAAAAGACAGCTCCTTAGGAATATGAAGTTAACTCCTAAATTAAGGGGACATCTGAGTCCCACGCATTCCTTGTAAAAAATATCTAGTAACTTTTTAAAATGTAATAAAGAAATTGTAGACAAGATACTGCACAGATGTTAGTTTAAAGATGAATGAAAATGTTACTAAACCAAGAAATCAGATGAGCAAGTATGACCAAAATTATTTTGTACAGAAAGATCCATTTTTCAAGGAGAGTTTGGAAAGGAAAAAAAGCTATTAACGTATCAAACCAAAGAAGGGATGGTGAGCTTTAATCTAAACAAACTCGGTAACATTAACAAGGACTAACCAATGAAGCCTGAGACAGACACACTAAGAGACAGCACCAAATAGCTGTGCTGTACTTCACAAGACAGCTGACTGCAGGCCCAGCTGGCCAGCTAGACTTTTGTCACTCTTCAAACTTATACTTGACTTTTTCCTTAATCACTTTCAGTTTGCAGAAAGCTAGGAGGAAGAGACAGGGTCAAAATAATGTTCTTTATCCCTAGGCTCCAGGGATCAAACCAGGGACAGACAGACTTTCCAGTCAACATCACAGCTTTGCCACTCTTCCTTATAAACTGCTGACAGGAAGGGCAAAAATTCTGTGCAAAAAATGCCAGATCTTTCACCAACTTCAACAGGAGCTAGAAGTATTTTCTTCCTATCCTTTACAAAATATGGTAAAAATCAGGAAGGGGGCGGGGGGAGAAACTGGGCAGAGTAGGAGAAGGGTATACACTCCTCCAAGCTTAAGCATTTTTACTAAGTACTAGTTATCTGGGTGCTCTCCTGGCAACGGTCAACTACTTAATCATTACCAGCTTTTGAGACCAGTAAAATTCTGTGAAGAACAATTGGCTGGGATTTAAAACACCTCAGCCAGCCAGGAAATTTGGTGGTATTCTTCACAAATATTACTCTGTACCTAATGTCTAGATTTGTTATTATATTTATTTTCTACAGCTCTCCTCAGTCTTTGGTACACAGGGGAGGATGGCACTAGATGTGGCTATCATGCTAACACATGAACTGGGTCCAATTTCATTGCATGCTCCAGTCAGGCTTTCATTCAGTAAAGTAAGAGGAAACCTGTTACCTCCCTGACTGTTTTCACTCAGAATATGGAGATATCAGTGCTTCCCTTCTCAAGATGAGTTCTATAAATACTGAGAAGCAATCAGACTATGAGGATATCAGTAAGAAACGTTGTTAGTCCAAGACAATGGCCTACCACTGTTTCATCTTTGCTCAGAAAAAATGTACTGTCTCCCTGAGACTTTGTAGAAAAAACAGTATTCCCAACAAAGTACAGTTTAGATTGAAATGTAAAAAGAGAATGGCCCAAGAGAGAGGGACTTTGTAGTTTGACACTAAACAAGCCTCTTCTGCAAGCGTATGTTGTTTGGCCACAGGAGCTAACAGCTGATTTAAGATGAAGGCTGCACAAATATGACACATATTTAACCAGAAATTAGGATCTTCCTTTTACATTCTACATATAAAGACTGTATGAATTAAGCATAGGAAAAAACAAACCCCAACATACTTACAGGTGCTCCATAAACAAAGATCTGTACTCACCTTTCATTAAGAATTACACTGGAATATTACTGATTTTTAAATAAGGCATTAAAATTTTTTTGGAAATGTGAAGACAAGGGACGTATACCATAGGAAGACATTTCATGTACCTGTTCTCCTTGCCATTTTGTATCACTGAATGCCTATCAGCAGTGGTTCTTTCACTACAAACATATGTGTTGCGCCGTGTCATTGCTCCAGGTGCAGTATTATTCTACAATTAAAAAACATAGGCTTGTTATTCCCCACAAAAGGCTTTTCTGGGGTTAAGGCTACATATAATGAAGGCTGGTTTACTTCATGCTAGTTCTACACAGTTATTAAACTTACTATAATTAAATAAGTTAATATACAAACACCTTCCATTATTTTTATGAATAATGCAATCAGAAAAAAGATTTCTAACAAGTTGTTCTTGTATTTCATGTTGATGGCTCGAAATTAATATTGATTAAAGTTTTTAATTACCAATGTTCTGAACTACAAATTCTCAGGATGTATAGCATTCATCTACATCTGGATAGCCTAAGTCTTTACAGCCTATTTCTGAAACACTTTACCACTTGTAGATTGTAGAATTTTCCTTTAAGTTAAAATCATACCCTTAAACAAGATAGGAAAAGCAAAGACTTAAGAAACAAATGTGGTAAAATTCAGCGGGAAGGTAAACATGGACTTTTATATATTAAAATACTATAAAACACTTGACAATTTTTAAAACAGGGAAGAATAAGTCAAATTAAAGAGACAAATTACAGAGAATTTTAAGAAGGCATTTTTAAAAATATACATTTAAATACAAGCATAATACATTGAGGACAAAAGAACCAGGGGAACTTAAACTACAGACCTTACTTTAGAGGGGAGAAAAGAAATAGAATTACTTTGCCTCTGTCTTTACAGAGTAAGAGGGTGGAGATATGCCCAAGTTGGCGGTCAATTTTCCAGGAACGACTGAGAAGCTAGGTAATTCACAGATAACAGAATTACAAAAAAGTTAGATGCAATTACTGTAGGAAAAGCACGGTGGTCCAGAAAAACATGCACCCCCAGGTTGTAGAGGAAGTAAAAGCTGGCAAGCCTTGGATTTTTTTCTCCCCCCCATGAACATAACACAGGAAACTGCATATGGTTGGAAAGTGGAAAAAACCTTTAAAATTTTTCTTTAAAGAAGAGGATCATGGGGCAAAGCAGGAAGCAAAATAGGCTATTAACTTTAAAGACGATTGCTGGGGAAAGTCTTGGAGGAGGCTAGCTTAAGGGAATGACTGATCAGCACCTGGATAAGCACATGTTGAGTAAGGATGGCCACTAAGAATCAGGCAGGGGACTTCATGCTCAACTAACCTTTTGGAGTTCTTTGAAGAATTACTGCTATGATAGACAAGGGAAATTCAGTGGATTTTCAAAATAGCATTAAGAAAAGGTACCACATAAATGGTCACAGTAGAGAATCATGGGAAGAAAAAAAAAAGGAAAGGAAAAACTAGTTCAAACACAAAAGGAGAGTAGCCAAACCTTTTTTGTTTCTGAACCTGAAATAAAACTGTTACAGTGGAGTAGTCTTAATAACCAGCAAAAGCTCCTCCAGTGCTTTAAGGCAAAATATTGGCAGTCTCAGACAATAATGGCAAAATAAAGGAGTCTCAGGCAGTGCAATCCCTGAGCTGCAGATTTAACAACGAAGCCATCTTGTCTGTTTAAAAGACTGCTGACCTGTTATACCTCTTTAATTTTTATTTGTACATTCACATAAAGTGCAAACTGTGCAACCTCCTGGTGTTAAAAAATACAAAGAATATCAAGAGTATTTTAGATTAGCAGAACTATTAATTAAATCATAAGACGTATGTAGTTGTCTCAAGGGTTCTCAAGTATTCTTCACTGGATATTCCTTAGGGACAGGCATGTGCCAAGCATCAGCAGAAGACCTCCCAGCCCTTTCCTTCTACTTTATTCCTTACACATCCCTTGTCTTCAAATCTGTTTATTTAAAAAGACTCATTGATTCTTTTACTTTCCTCTGACACTTGTCATTGTGAAAACTCCCCTCTCTGTACTAAACTTGCTAGCAATGAAACTGTGCACCTAACATGAAGTTTTGTTTATATGTTCCTGAGAGGTCACGTTGTGCAAGCCACTTTATGGAGCCCTCGCAAACCAATGGTATATTGAAGTATTGCATATTGATATTTGCATACAATTTTGTTCTGTGTTCTTGAACATAGAGAGTGAAGCACCTAGAATATCCCACAGTGTTTTTCTGGTGGGAAATGGGCACAATAATGGGTGGCTTTCTTCTTTCCACCTGCTCCCTCAGAACATAAAATATTTGTTTCCCTTGAGAAGACACCACGTAACATTAAAATTTACTGTGATGTTGCACAGCTAGAAAGACAAGACAGCAATCTCTGTGCTGGATCCAACTTTAAAAGACCATCCATCTTCAGCTTTGGGAGTGGACAAGTTTTGGTATTCATATCTGAAACCACAGGACTTTAGAGTCCTCTGATGCACTTTTCCAGCTCTTTCTGGAATGCAAAGACAGAAGGATCAGTATGCATTTTTTTCTGTTTTGCTCAGATTTCAGAGCTTGTGAGAGGAGATTTCAGTATTTCAAGTTTTCAAATTTCAGTTTTAGCAGGAATACAATCTTGGTATTGGGGGCTTTACACTTTTTAGCATAGGACCTTTCACGATTCAAACAAGTTCTTCAGCTATGTCTTTTTGGTTCAGCCAATCCACAGATTGTATTATTAATCTCTGGACATGACTAAACTGCACAGGTGCACAGCACAGGAAGCCTGTAATTGGCGTCAACAGCACCACTCTCCCTGACGGAATGACAGCCCTTAGGGTCAGGGTTAGCTGCGCAAGTTCATCCTCATGGCATCGTCTGCCTTCTTTGCAGGAGGTGTTGACACTACAAAAACACACGCTGAGACTTCTGAGCATACGCACAAGGTCCAATCACAGCACAAAGGATGAATCTGTGGTACAGAGTCGTCCTCTTTTCCTAGAGAGTCTTGTGCCCACTGCTTAGGCAGGCTATTTTCACATTATGAGACACCAAGGCAAGGACTGATGAAGAACTTTCAAAGAATCAGCTTCTCACTTACAATAATGAACCAATCTATTTACTTAAGAGGTCTAGTATGTTTTTTGTTCCTAGATGGTTTTCCAAACATACCATCTATTCTCCTCTTACAGTTTTCTTAAAGCTATACTAAGGGCTCCGGGGCAGCCTTATTATAAGCATTGAGGAAAAATCCAAAGCTGTGAGTAATAAACAAGGAGTTATTAGTTGTTGCTAACCATGCAACCATTGTAGCAGGTTTTCGTTATTAATCTGGTATTTGTCCAATGAACCTGAAGCTTTTTGATGTGCACTTGTTCAGCTTGCAGAACTATTTAGTTTGCAAGAGTTTAAACACTGTCAACTTTAGAAGTACATCTTGGAGCCCCTTACTCCAACCCCAGACTTGGCTGCCTACGCTACAAGCACAACTCTTACCCTTAAATGCATGCTTGTAAGCTTTGTTATTTAATAAGAGCAGCCCACAAATGGCTAATTGACTCCAGCGAGGACCGGTTCTACTACTATTGCTGCATCTGTCAAAGTAATAATTGTTTTCAAACAGTATCTTTCTGTCTCTTCAGTGATTTTCTCATCATCATATTACTGATTTTAGGACTTAAGTGCTCAGTGAGAATACAAACTCTCTCCACCTCAAACTTTTTTCAACTGCAGGACAATACAGTAACTCCAACATCTTTTTCTTCTTTCTAGATGCATGCCAATACCGTACGAAATAAAACTTGCTAACCAATTCCAAGAATTGTGTAAAGAGTCAGTGCTTCCCTTCATCCCCAACAGCCAGAAAGCAAAAGACTAATCTCTAGCGGGGGGGTGAAGGAAGAATTTGCACAGTCTGACATGAAGAGCTATAAACAGAGACAATTTTAAATATTAATTAATGGAGTGACATAATAAATCTGATTCCATGTTCACCACCTTGTACCACTGCTTGGAAGAGATCAGCTGGATGCATTGCATGCTGAATCAGAAGAGAGAAGTATCCTATGGTTATGAGCTGAAATTTTATTTCAGCTACAGTAGTACAAAATTTGAAGTACGACTACTGGAATAAATCCTCAGGATTTGGGAGTTGTGTAGCATAGCAGATCAAAATACTAAAGATACTAAATGTAAAGTATGTTGTAACTGTGATGCAAAGCTCTTGAACAAGGCACTACACAATACTGTGTGAAGTCCAATGTAGGACAAAACTGATTTGATTATCCCACTATTTTGAGACTTGGTAGCTAAGAACTCTCATGTAAGAAGAAACAAAGTCGGAATGGTTTCTGGACTAATCAAAAACCAAGAAGGGAAAGGACAGGTGACCACAAAAATCAGAGACTGGTTCCCCCAAAATCATGAGCTCTTGTTCACACTTATGAATAACAGCTGCTGCAGTAGGAGATGTGTCTTTCTAAGGAATCTCTAACTGAAATCCCCCAGCCAAGTCACTATCAGCCACTGAGTCAACTGACAATACAGAGCCAGTAAAGCAAAACAAATCTTGTTTTACTTTTCAGATTGTCAAAAAGCTGTGAGCTCAGGAAGTTCTGTTCTCATTTGTTTTAAATAATGATGCTGAGTATGACTAAATGACAGCCTTCTGGGATAAGTTTAAAAAAAAAAAATTACTCCACTGCAAGTTGAATATAGGACTGGGAAGTTAGTTCTTCTGAGAAGGAAATTTTTCAATACAAAATCCCAAAGTTTTAGAAATTCAATGTTACAAGACTCAAGAGTTATTATATGAAAACAGATTTCCAACTTTGCCTCAGAGGGACACACCACAGAGTATACAAGTTAAAGCCAAATCAAACAAAGGATTTTCTTTCTTCTGGCACACTGCCTACTGCTTGACCCTGTAAATTCACTAGTTATGCACCTTTGTGGTTTTTTGTTGTTGTTGAGGTTTCGAGGCAGGTGGGGGAAGCCAGGCACACTGCTTTTAAATACAGATTGGAATACACTTTTGAACCATTTTTAGAGCTCCGTTTCTTTGATAATCTTAATATACATAACTATGACTTGGGATAGCCTGTTTGATAACAAAGGTGGCTCCTTATACACATGAAACTATAAAACAGGACAATAAAAATACAGATTTCATTCTTCTGTACAGAAGCCACAGAAGAGCAGTTAGTGGTATCAGAAATAACTTAATTCATATGAAATTTCAGGGGATAGCCTTTGGGTTCAGTTTCTTTTTTTAAAATTATATTTTTAATACCCAAATTATGCCTGCTCACTAACAGCTACTAGTGCTAATTATTGATACCTACTAACTACTTCAGGAATATTAAGAGGTAACTTGTGTAGCTGACTGATGCAGGAGAAAAAAAAGGCAAGAGTATGAGATATCCACAATTACTCTTGATGAATGACAAGTAATATAAGCACCACTGATAAATCACAGGTTTAACACTTTTTTACCCCTCAAAAATGTTTCATGGTTTTGATAAATATGTGTTTCTACTTACACTAGGAACAGCCGAACTTTTCTTACGTTCAGGAATATCAGCCTTATTGGGATTGCTGGCATTTCCAAGCATTGGACTAGCTGGTGCAATTCCTCTTCCTGCAACAGCACTACTGCTGGATTTTCTTGACTGAATTCCTTCCTCTTTGAGGTCACTGTCTGTAGTACTAGTCTGGCTTCTTTTGGGATATGCCACTACTGAGGGGATGGATGGTCCAGCTTAAATAACAAACAAAAGAAACAGGAAAAGGATTTTTCTTCTCAGAAGTTCAGTAGCTATTTTTCACTACAATGGAAATGTATTCACACGTGAGAATCAAAATAATTAACACTGGCTATCAAAAATGCAAAAAGGTAATTATTTAAATTATCAAAATACGCATATTTCAGAAGACAGTAGGACACTGTGAAAAACAAAAACCCTTCCATGTGAAGATACTACTTGATTGCCATGGAAGAATTATGAATTTCCTGGAGGCTTATGGTGTTTTGAGTACTGACACTGGTTTGGCTTGCTAGGAAAAACCCTTTAGAGCCATCTTAAAGACAATTAACAAGAAACTGACTCATTCAAACCAGATGATCCTTCACTGGCACAAAGCTGGCACACGCTATTCAAGCCCATTTCTGATAAAACCAGGCTCTTGAGACATGCACCTGGTAACACAACCCTGGGCTACCTGCACTAACGGCCAGCAGACTGTGCTCCTGGAACAGCCCAAGAACACCACCAAAACTGCTCTGACACACCTGAGAATGAGGCAGCCCCTTCAACTAGTCCCAAGCTCCCTCCTGCTTTAATAGGTTCCTGGACACTGGGAAGAGCCTGTGGGGATGTCAGGATTGTGTTTAATGCCACCTCAATTACACCTCCTCAGAAGAGGATACATCAACTTTGTAGTTAGTGTATTAATAACAATTATTCCAAAAGTGTATGTATATAAACACACATATCAAAAAACATATAAAAAAGCATCACGAAACATAATAACCATCATCCCAGGAGAGTCTCCACGGAAGGCAACCTCTGAATGCACTTGAGGTATTTAAAAAGTAGACCTAAACAGAGACTCCTTTTATGAGTTAGTATCTGGCCAGGAAGATGTTTAAGATATTTAGAAAACCCTAAGCTACTATCTTGCACGCTCATTAAGCAGAAGAGTTCTCAGTTTGTCCGAGTCACTGATCTTTGGAAATTGAATTCATGCAAGACAATCAAGTGACACTACCCTCAGGAAACAGGAAACAAGAAATATTGGCAAACCAACATTTCTTCAAGTTTTAGACACAAGCTGACCTACTAGTGTCAAAAGAAAACAAAAGCTGAACAGACATACAAGAGCATGGGGGAGGAGTGCTGTGCTTTTCATGAAAAAAGGGGGTTGCAACATTCTCTTCAATTTGTGTAACAAGACTTTCCCAGCATGGTCAGGAATGCACAGGACAACACAGGCAGAATAAGAGAATTAAGCTGGTGTATTCAGTGTTCCTCTAGAAGTTGTTTTTTGAAGGCTTTATAACAAAACCAATTAAAAAAAAAATCAGTTATTCAGTGAATTATTTAACCACCATGCTGTAAGCTACACTGTTGTCATCCTCCCTACCTTTGGGGGATGGAGACAAACTCAGAAACTGAACAGAACTGGAAGTCACTACATTCTGCAACACTGAAAATGAGAATTGCTCACCGTGATCACTGTACCGCCGCTGTTTCTGGCTAGAAGATATGCTTCTCTGAACTTTGTGATGAGGAGATTGTCCAGTGCTATTATTAAGATCACTACTTGGCCTAACTTTGGCAAGTGAAAGATTGCTGCTGGAGCTTGAATCACTTGCATCCAACTACAATACAAATGAGAATATTAAAACAGGGAGTTCAGACAAAACAGATTAAACATCCACCATATTATGGGAGCAATAACAGGGAGGCAGAAGGAAGATGGCTTTTGAACATAGGAAATTGCTTAGAGGCACCAACTTCTCTTAGATTCTTGTGCAACTGTCTTGGGTGAAACTCAGTGGAATTTGCAGCTCAACGAAGGACAGTTAAAGAAAATCCACCTCTACTTTCAGTACTCTCTCTTCAGTGTTCTCTAAGATTTTAACAGGAAGAGAGAATACATTTAGTAGAAGCCACCACACCAACTTCTCCAGCAGAGGAACCAAAAGCAGCTTACTGATGCCGAGCCCACTCAGGATCATATGGAAAGGTAATCTACAAGGCAAGAACTTTTTCAGGTTGATCAATCCTGCTCCTTGGCTGTCTTAAGATATTTACAGCTGGCACATTCCCACTTGAGCTCCTAGACTAGACAGAACAGTAACTGGCATACAAAGTCCTTCAGAGCAGTAACTGCTGAGCAAGCAGGGTAGTTTTGGGAAGCCTGAAGGCAAGAGTTTACTGACTCAGTTCAGGGTGAGAACAAACACAGCATCATTTGGACAGCTGACACGGATGATTAGAATAATGTGATTTTAAGTGTAATGGACTTTTATGCAGGAATACAATGCCTATAGTTACTGGCTTAATTTTTGTTTCTAACTTTGCTAAGGACACTTTGATTCCTTTGTTTCTCTGCATTTGTAAGAATGGAACTTACCTCTGATGATTTCCTTCCTAGCAATAAGTAGGTAGCTGTGATTTCATCATACTTCATTTTACTAAGGGATTCTTGAATTTCTTCTTGAGAATATCCCATTCCTACCATAATATCTAAAACCAAATACACACTCTGTAAGTAACAGAAACACTCCGATGTTTAGGCTGTCTGAGTGTTTAAGTTCAAGAGAAACAATGGAACATTTAAAGGATTAAACAAAACAATTCAATGCAAGAACATAAGCCTGGTGAAATATCAGTATTAAAAGTTTAGTTACTTTTTCCAAATGGCAAACAAATACAGAGTGGTGGAAGGAAAAAAAAACAAACCACGAAAACACACCCATATCATGCAAACAGTATCATATTCTGAAAATACTCGATTACCTATTCTTTTCTGGTCCGAGATGTCTAGTTCTGGTTCAACAAAAGGTTTAAGTTCATCCTCCTCATGCCCTGCATTGATCCACCTGTCCTTCATAATTTGCTATAAAAGAAAGGGTTTTGTTAGTACAATACATTTAACAACAAAGAAAATGAGCTGTTGAAAGAACAACTCCCCCATCCACCCTACACTAAGGCGTTTTCTCATTTTTGTTTTCCAGAACAGGTGCCAGCACCTACTCAGTTTTGTTTTGCTCCAGTGAGGAGCATCAACTATGCACATCAAGCCAAACTGCTTCTCAGTCAGCTGTATTCTAGCACACAGCTGAAAGCTAAAAGCCCGTAACAGACCAGGAACAGCGCGACAACTCTGACAAGTCTAGTATGTCCAGGCTCAACTATGGAAGTCAATGGAAGGCAGTATTGCTTTGGCCTTTCTCCTCCATGACAGTACAAAACGCAGGCAAAAGGCAATCACACCACAACCTAGCAATCAATATTTCCAGTTCACATTTGAAAGCGTCCTGGTGGATCATCTATTAATGCAGGAATTCACAAGGTAACCATAAGGAAAAGTTATATGACACATGTGGTCCAGTCTCACATTCATTTTGAAAGCAACTATGGAGTCAGGTGTCTGGTAAAGCAAGCAAACAAAATCTTACAAGTCAACCCTCCTGGCCCCCCCAAACCCACTCCAAATAAACTATTCAGGAACAGTATGACAGTAATAAATTACAGCTCAAAAATACTGTTTTCAAAACAACGTCTAGCCTTCTGATGCACCTTATTTGTGCCATTACCTCTAGAGTGCCTCTTTTTGTTGGGTTTAGCACCAGGAAACGTTTGAGGAGGTTTTCACAGTCTGTGGACATGTAGAAAGGAATCCTGTATTTTCCCCTTAGCACTCTTTCTCTAAGTTCCTTTTTAACAGAAGAAGAACAGAGAGTAAGTTGTAAGCAGCAAATCACTTAAAACATTAGATAAACATGCCAAACGTTCTACAAAAAACACACCTTTAAGTTCTGTCCATCGAAAGGAAGAGATCCACTCACAAGAGTATAAAGAATAACACCTAAACTCCAGACATCTACTTCAGGTCCATCATATTTCTTCCCTTGAAAGAGCTCTGGAGCAGCATACGGTGGGCTGCCACAAAAGGTGTCCAGTTTATTTCCAACTGTAAACTCATTGCTAAAACCAAAGTCAGCTATTTTAATGTTCATATCTGCATCTAGCAACAGATTTTCAGCCTGGAAGAGAAAGAATGATTTGTAAGATGAACTTAAAATATTTGATTTAGAATGCTATTGTCCATTTTTACACATTTTTAAAAGGCAAAAAGCTGAAATATCTGTTAACATTCCCTTCCTTGCAAGGTCTTTAGGTATGCTTTAGTCTGTCATTCACATAACCCCTATTTGAAAAATCTCTGTACAATGGCTTCAGACTATGGCAGCTGTTATCCTACCTGAAAACTGTGTTATTGCCACCTACCTGTTTTCTCCACAGAAATGCATCCTGAGCTATTGTAACTTACATTTTTGATCTATGGAGATGAAAACAAGATATATTATCCATTATCCATACTTCATGTGGCATTCTTATAAAAGTTTGGTAATATACATAACCTTCAAACTTTTTTCAAGTGTTTTTTTTTTGTTGTTGGTGGTGGTTTGTTTTGTTTGTTGCGTTTTTTTGAAGTCACAAAGCTGTGATGTGTTGAACAAATTATGTGGCAACACTATTAATATAAAAGGCACAGTTTAAAGAAGGGATATACCATTTCATGCCAAGCTACAAAGACAACATACCTCACTTTCATCATCACAACTGGTAACTCATTCTGTTCAAGACCAAAACTTGTCATATCTCTATCAAACTAACCTTTTTTTTTTTTTTTTAAAAAGATTTAAAGATCTCTCAGCTAACACTGACCAGCATCAGATTTGAATCTGACCACAGGGTGAGAGGCTACCTTTCAGAAGCCGTTAAATTTCTGTATTTAAAAGCCTTAGAAATCCTCTTCCTTTTATCTGAAATGGTTCTATATTATAGCAAGTATAGAAAAGTGTCTACAAACACATGCAAAAAAAAAAAGTATACCAGAACGCTTAATATCAACTACATTTTTATCAGCACAATAAAGATGACACCGACAGGTACAGAAGCTGACACACACTTCTCACACTTTTTTCTACTCACCTTGAGATCTCTGTGAACAATATGCTTTTGATGGCAATACTGCACTGCAGATACTATCTGGATAGAAAACAAGCCCAATTGTGTAAGTGGCATCTCAAAGAAACAGGAGTTTTAAAAAGTTCAACATTTATTACTAAAGTTGACATGGACTTATGCACTCAGAGCTACATAACCAACTACTACAGTGACCAGTGTATTTGGGGGAAAACTGCTAAATAACTTAGGTATTTGTTATTTGATCTATTTGGTTTCTACTATACTTGAAAGAGGATTTTGTTTTTCCTGTGTGGCTAATTATAGACCAGTAGAAGCAATGACTTTCAGAAAGGTTACTGAAGTATTTCCATTCCAATACTATATACAGCTATAAAAGCTCTCCCTCTGGACTGAAGTTTTCCTGTCCCTCTCCAAAGGTGATTTTTCATGCCACAGCATAAAGAGAAGAGGGTAAGAAACAGGCTTAGCTGCTGGAGAAACTACTGGGCAACAGCTTATTTGTCAAAACTTACGCAGTGAGAAGCAACTATGCATCTGACAAAGGTCTGCTGTCTAAGTGCATATGGTTTGTTGTATTTTGTATACCGCACAAGAATAGCAAGATCAATGGAAAAAACTCTCTGTCTCTCAAGTGTAACAGAGTAATTTCTTCCATCATAATTTCCAAATACCATTAAGTTTCTCCTGCTTTATTGAAGCTTTTTACATGGTACAATGTCCTAGGACATTGCTATAGAGTCATAAGCATTGCTGCAGAACTCTACATGTATGGAAAAGCTAGATAAAGTCTTATTGTTACATGATCACAAATGCGGTCAAATACATATTTATTGTCAAGCACACATGGTCAGAATTGAGGCAGATGCTATAACTTCTTAAAATAAGTGGAACTGCACGCAAAAGTAATTTACTGTAATAACTACACTTAAACAAATTTATTTCCATTCTTTGTTCAAGATTAAGAAGATTTCTAGCACAAAAAGATGAGGTATTATTACTGTTACAAAAAATAACTCTTATGGATCAGACCGCCCAGCTTAGCATAAGGATCCTCCTGTACTGGTAAGAATCAATGGTTCTGTCTCCCAGTATTTAGAGTAGGTGAAAGTAAGGTTCTTGCTAGGTCAAAGAACTGACCTACCAGTCAGTTTTGCACTCAAAACAAGCACCAATGTTATGATCTTTGTGCCCCTGTATTACCAAATCACACAAGTGCAAAATGGCATCTCAGAAACTAAGCAGTGTATGAGAAGTTGAAGTATTTCCATTTCCTACACTTTCATTCTGTTTTTGCTTGTTCCTTTATGTGCTGTCTCCCTCTTTCAGACTCCAAGTTCAGCTTTTTACAGTTACTGAAACTGCCCACGCGCTCCCACGCCATCACTGGTACCATCCATTTGGTTTTCCTTCCTTTCCTCTCTGCTACCATTACTTTAGTGCCAGTCACAAGCTCACTCTGCAGGTGGTTCCAAGGCTGACAGCATGACAAACACCTCAAGCTTTGTTTGAGGCCACAGAGTCACAGCAGTATACCACTTGCTCCTAAAATGCTTTTACTCCAACTACGTAAGGGCGGAAGGTCTAGCAGATGATCTATCAGTAGTTTCCCTTGGAGATACTTTTGAACTACCCTGCATTGCAAGACGATAGCACAGAGACTGCAGAAGTGAGTCCAACTAAATGGAAGGGAAATAATGCAATGTGTCTGACATTAATAATTGAAGAACAGCAGTTATAACTGAATGAAAAATAGCACAAAGCATGGCTGCACTGAATTGACTTCCTTGTCTTCCACCTTTCACCGCTGCTTCCATTGACAGCACTCTCACTTCCAATCTACCTGAGTGTGAGAAATGCGCTGATGCTTGGAACATGGGGAGAAGAGAGGAAGAAACAGCAGACCTTTTTGCTAGAGGTAACAATTGGAACATTGAAATACAATTCCTGGGAGGGATTTCAAAAATCTGTATAATCATAGGTCTTAAAGAACAAATTAGAACAAGTTATCTCTATGCAGAGAAATCATTCTTCATTAAGGATTAAATGACAAAAGGATAGATAAATGAGCTTTCGAGGTCCCTTCCACACTGCCATGTGTATTTTGTTTCTTAATTGGAACATACAATTAAGATGGAAAATAAAAAAAAAATCCGCAAAATACAAGATTTGTCCTAAAATCTACCAGCATTAAAAATTCTAAACTGCTTCTGCAGGGAAACAGTGGGAAAACTGAAGGAGGCCAGATCTAATCAGCTGCAGTAAAAGAAGAGGGGGAATTGATACACATGGATTTTGGGAGACCCTCTGCCCTGAGTCCTGGCTTCCCATTTTTGCATTCATTCTTATGTAGATAGGCAGATTTTTCTATGGAAAAAGGACGGTAGGATCAAACCAGAACTGCTTGGAAGCCTGTAATACGGAAAGAAAAAACTAGGTGGCATTAAGAATGCAAAATGTTCTAGATTTGAATTTCTCACACATGGCTGCACAAAAAGAGCTTGAAATGAAGAACTGCAGAGCATGGCAGTATTTTTAGTGTTTGCACCCTCTCCTGTGTTCCTTGTCAAGCATGGCTGGAATAACGTGATCACTGTCTTCTACATTCTTTTTTCCTGCTAAAAACCTTAAGTATGCATAGCAAAATGGACCAAAAAAGTTTTTTTTTTTTAACAAGCAAAGAGGGGAGAATTACCAAATTCTGCTCTTTGCCTGCTAGAGAGGACGTGCCTCCTCAGATAAAACACAAGCGTTTGATCCGGGAATCACATCTACTGAAAGAAGAAACGTGATCTGAAAACAAGATATAATATAAGCTAGCGTAAGAAGTAAGCTCAATACCATGGCACAACTGTTTCTTCAGTTTAAAGAGAGCCACCGTCTGTTAAACCAGTTAGTGAATTTAAAAAAAAACAAAATCCCTATTATGTCATAAGTCCCTATCTAACACAACAGCTGCACGGAATCAGATAAAAGGTCTACAGAGAGCATTCTCCCTCCAACAATGGCTAAAAGCTATACGAAGCTATTGTGGGACTACAGTAAGGTGAAATGAATAGTTTTATGACCTGTAAATCCAGCAAGACCTAGTTTCCTTTGACACTGTCCCACAGTCAGAGTCCTAGCGTCTAATAAATGCCAAGCTCTGATCAATGTTTCCTGACTTCTGTCCTGTGGGCACGCTCTTCTCTCTAGCAAGTGCAATATGCTCGTGCTATAGTTTCTCTCCTCAGGTTATTACTAAGGTTCTCTCTTTTTTCCCAGGCACTCATGCTTTTGAAGGTCTCAGGAACCTCCTATCTTTGAGATCAAGGTCTTCTAAAATTGGTTGTGCTCAGTAGCTGGGAAGTCAGCTGTTGAGGGAGGACAGAGCATAGCTGCCCATGCCAGGAGACAAGACTTGTAAGACAAAACTGAAAACATACTTCTGTGTGTTTCAGTGGATTTCAAGTGAGGCCATCCAGGTATCTTTGCAAACAGCATTTCGTCTACCGAAGTACAAAAAAAGAAGAATCAAGCTGAGAATGTGAAGTACATAAAATCAACTCTTGATGGGTCAAATACCCAGCTCAGCAGGTAACTATCTTTTACATTCTTTCCCTTCACATTTGTTTTTGAAAAAAGAAGTTACATATGTCCTGTACTACCCACATTATCCCATAAAATTAAGCACTAAGTGTACCTGTAAAACATGTTTGACCTGTTTCCTCAAGTTTTCACTTAAAGGGGAGTCAAATTGTTTGAAAAAAATAGGTAACTGTTGAACAAACGTGCAATTTCAATGGAATCACTGCAAGATCTTTTTCTACACAGCTCCTGATAAAAGAAACCGAGGACAAAGCAGAGAACCATACCAGTAGAAGTTTTCAACATTCACATCTGAGGGAGAACAGCAAATCCTCTCAAGTTACTCTGAAGCTCTTCAAGTGACATTACAAAGAGCAAGGCAGCAAACAGCCTAAGATTTAGAAGAGATGGCTGAAGTGCGAACGACTGCTCTACAACCCATCACATCTACTCCAACACAGCACAGAAACACATACCAGGAACCCTCAATCACAAAGGAAAGTTCTCTACCTGCCAGAATATGAAAGGGAAGAAGCAGCTTTAAAAAACAAGACATGTAAGATTTTCTTAAAGAGGAAGAAAAAAATTTGCTTACTATCAAGTTGTATAACTCCAGTAATCGCCAATCACTTCTGAGGATATGAAGTCTGCAGCTGCTTTTATTGGGTTGTTTTGTTTGTTTGGGTTTTGGTGTTGGTTTGTTGGTTTGTTTTTTTTTTTTTTCCGAAAGATTAAACCTTGTGTATTTACTTTCTTTAAAGAGATGAGAGAAAACAAAGGACCAAGGATTTCACAGAAATGCTTTTGTTGCCTCCTTATGTTGGGTTAAATACATTTCTATTTTTCTCTACTTTCATTGCTACTTTTGTGCTTACTGTTTATATTGCTTTCACACAATTCTCACTGTATGAGACAGAGGGAGCAAAACAGTTATGGCACAGTTTCCTAGTTCCCAAATTGTTCCTTTTGGTCACACTACCCACACTAGAGAAGTGGCATTTTGGGAAAGTCATTAATCAGTTTCCTGGGAGCCACATATATTGTATCAAATTTCTTATACCTTTGTATGGCTCTGCTTAAGAAGCAAAGCTATCAGAGCCTCCCCTTCCAACAGTGAAACTGACTGTCACGTCATTGCCACAATTCACCAGCTGAAACGCCCTACGTATCATTCAATAAAACACTCTTGTCCCTATTCATTATTTTAAAGTGTCATTAAGCAGGAGTGTAATTTGATATTTATTACTTTTCACAATATTATCTAGATTACCCAAATGACCAAAGGGATGGAAGTACTGTAGGCTTTTACAAATTTCTGCACAAGAGCACAAAACAAAGTATATCACACCAATCAGATCTGCAAATGAAACCCTAGACGCTACAAGAGCAGAGATTTGAATTATGCAAGAATATTTGGTTATGTTCAATACTGCTTTACTGTAGAATGGAAATGCTTTTTACAGATCCAATGAAATTCCAACATCTTTTCAGGGCTAGTTTATCCATCATAAAGAAAGCTGAACTAACAAGCCTAGAAATTACTTTTCCGTGACTTTGTAGAACAACTATTAAACTGCATCTTTTCATGTAAGCGGATGGATGTGAATGGATGCCTGTTACATGCACTGCCTTGCATTTTGAAATCGGCCTGTTTGTAGCCTGTTATATTTGAATAACTTCCAAAAGGTTACAGACCAGATGAACTAAGGATATATGAAATCAATCCAGAGGAAATTAATTTTGGAATGGAATACACTTCCAAATCAAGCAGTCACTGTGTTCTGGCACTCCTGGACACCCTGGCACACAGAACTAAGGAAACTAGCACCACTGAACGGACTACTAACCCCTTCGGAGTACTACTGTAACCCAAGCTTTTTCTTCCTCAAGGCTACAAGTCCACAACATGCTGAACACTGCTAGAAGTTAAACACAAAGGACAGCCTTTTTACTCATTTCAGCATTAAAAAACAGGGGTCCAGAGGCAGGGATGCTGATGTATAGGAACATTATACATACCTGTCTAAATTTAGCTCTAGCCTCCTTTTCCTTCATTCTTCCATGTGCAACCAGATAGTCAAACACTTCCCCTACAATTCAATAATGAGACACATTAATGCCAATTTCAGAATCTAGAGATTCCTCTCTAGCAGTTGCCCACAGCAGCTTCACTGGAATGACTGTACTTCAAGTTTATGATTACAGATTAGCTCAAGAGAATAAGGCACAACTGCTATGCAATTTACTACGCCATCATCTCTTATACAAGAAAATAGTACGACTTAATGAATGACTCAATACAGACACAAAAAGAACATTTCCTTACAGTTATTTATGATAGAAACTGAGCAGCATACTTCTGTTTTGTAAGTAAAGATGACATTTACCCCTTCACAGACTCTCTCACAAGGATTTCTTTCGCCCCACAAAAAAAAAGCTTCATACATGAGAACATTTGACAATATTTGTAAATATTGTCATATCAGCACTAGATTTTTACTTTGTGCATGTGTATAAACGTGTTCTAACCAAAACCAGAAATCTTAGCTTTAACCTAGGCTTGGAAGAGGAACCCACAAGGAAGGTCACAATAATGAGCACAGCAGGACACATTGACATAATCCATCACACAACTATCAGATCTATAAAACACACTGAGAAGGATTACTCCTGAACAAGCCCAATGTTGTAGGGCTACGGATGACTAAAGGAGATTACTAAAGCAGTACTACAGATCTGTTGTGGTTTGGGGTTTTTTTCCCAGTCAATCCAGTCATTTTATAACATGTCGATACAGAGTACAATGTTTGAGCTTTAGGTACAGCCAACTGACCCATGAAACACCAACATGTTTGTGAAAGCATGGGAGATTTTCTTTATTAAAAATCAATAGTCACGTACATAAGAACTTCTACAAACTCAGACTAGTACGCATTTTAAAAATCCTTCGTTAATGTGCAAAATTAATAAAAACCTTTAGAAGTGGATCAAATATCTAAATATTCTCTACTGAGCAAGAAAACACTGTTTTGTAGATAGCCACCTCACAAGGGAAGAGCTGAGTAACATCATTTTTATTTTTGAAAAGAAGCAACTCCACCAAATTTGAATTAAAAACCCAGAGTAGTACGAAGCAGGAAAAGCAACAACTAAGCAACCTGACAGAACGTCAGAGTTTTCAACAAAACAGCCTTACTTCCCTCTGTAGTGCACTATTTAATACTCAACTCAGATAACCCTCTCAGCTGTATTTCACAGCTGTTGCTTCAAAAACCTTGACAGAACAAACCTGAACACTTCTTCACAATTCAGGGAAAATGACATCAGCAAAAGAATTACCCCCAATTTATGCAAAGTGTTGCAGTTGTAGCAGTAGTTTCTTTCATTCTGCAGCCACAGAGTTCATATGCATCACGCATGACCAGTATCTTAATAAAGAGGAAATATGGGAAATTGATGCCTGCCACTGAGATTACCAACCACTCCTGCCTTGCACAAGACAGCACGTGCAAAGGGTACTTGCTCATGGCCTTTTAGACCAGTATGGCATGTATCTCTCCATTACCCTAAAAAAGATCCTCACTCCTTTAGAGAACCACTGGCCCTTCTACGTCCTAGAAGCTAATCACTAGATGGCAATAGGACTTCACTTTTAAGTCTAGTATCATCAAACAGCACAGAGATGCCTCCTCAAACACCTGTACTAGCCAATATTTTAACAGTATTTTACCAACTTTGTTTCTGTTTAGACAAATCTTGGCTGAGCATTTAGGGAGCTGCTAGAAGAAAACATAGGTAGGTAGAGAATCATTACCCAATTTGTAGTAGTTCGTTAAGCTTCACGTAATCCAACATGAGAGTCAGAATTCAGTGCTGATTTTATCTAAAAAGAAGTCTCTGTATTTCTCTCCCAGAACTAAAGAAAAGCCTCAACTATCTGAGGTTCCTAGCTGCTGATGCTGAAGGGTCACACTGACAAGCTGAGTGCTATTAGGTTCTAACCAGCAAGGAGTAACTTAAGCCCAAATACCTTAATTCTAGCTCTGGTGAAAATATCTGACACTGCATGATGTGTGCTTCCCCACCGCTGCAATCAGGAATAAACGTGTACAAGTTCCTCCTAAATGGCATAAGGCTAAGCCTAACAACTCTTGAAAGTAGACAGTCTGTGATTAAGGCATGTCAAATGTCATGAACAACTGAAAAATAGAAGTTGCAGTACTCAAGCTTTTGAAAGCAACAGCTGAAGAAAATGTTTAATCTGAACATGTTTTTACTGAATATCTTACACAAAATAGGACACCAGAAGTAGAGAGCTGAATACAATTAAGTTGAAAAGGTTGGCATTTGTTATGGACAGGAACAATCAATGGCCGAATAAAGATTCCCATTAAATCTTGAGTTGTGAAAACAAAACAAATATTACTAAGTTGCAATAAGTTCAGAAGCTGGTTTTAAAAGTTGTAATTAATTATGTTGCCCAAAGAATATTACAGTTTTTACTTAAGATTTTACACTACCATGACATTAACATCTGCTGAAAAAGAAAGCAAAACTTCAAAGAAAACAAGCGCTTTCTCCCACTTGGTAATTTGTTTACATGTGTCGTCACAGCAGAGGTACTTACCCCCACTTGCATATTCCATTATTAAGTAGAGAGTTTTTTCAGTTTCAATGACTTCAAATAGCTTCACTAGAAAAGAAAGCCATTTATTAATCAGTTAACCAGTTGCAGAAGTATTATGTTAACCCCACAGAGAATTCTGTCGGAGAAGAATAAAAATCCAAAACCTATTTGCTTGCTGCTTGACAATATCAGACTATTACTCTAAAGAAGATTTTTCTGTCTGATGTTCCTCAATGGAAAATAGTGTAACACATTTGGTCAACTCATGCAGAACAACATTTTCTCAAGAAACAATACATTGCTTGTTACATGGGAAAAGCAACTAAATTAAGTATAACTTCCACAGATTTGAGCATCAGCAATAGCCATTTTTATGCACTGAACTGGCATACGTCGTGATGAATGAGTCAGTTTGCTGATAGTCCCGTAACAATACTGCAGCATTTAAATGTACAACCCTGAACAATTCCTTGACCACTTCTTGGTTTTAGTGTATACTTATTTTTAATGAGAGCCTGAATTCAGTCAAAATCAGTATTAAAAGGAGCAAAATTATCAGTTAGCAATGCAATTAACAGTTTGTGCAAAGGGACCAAATTTTTTTTTTCCCCTAACACACAGCTCTGAAAAAAGTATTTATTACTGCTACTTTCCAGTAAATTGACACTATAGTGCAGAATCAGCTTTTAAACTCGTATCACAACAATTTTAACCGTGAAAAAGTTCACATTTCTCCGGAGTTGGAAATTATATGAAAGAAGTAAAGTACCTATATTTGGATGATTTAAGATCTTCATTATTCTTACTTCTCTAAAGAGCTGAAATAAACATAAAACATGAAATAAGTTAATGAAATAGGCAAGACCTATTCTTCCTAAAGCCTGATCATTTTGATATACTTATTTAAGCACAAAGGGCAAACATTACTATTATCATTTCATGAAGTTCATGAAACAAGCACTTATTGGAGGGAAGATTGAAGTGCCTGGTGCTTTTAACACCCCTCCCCAAACAAAACAACCCTCAAAATCCTGAAAATACCCACAAAGCACTCCAGATAGCTCAGGAAAAAAATTGATCTTAGCTCTGTGGTTCATGGACGTTTGGGGCCACAAGACCATTATGAGCCCATGCAGCTTCTTGCCGGCCAGTATGTATCACAAAATCTTTCACTACTTCACAGAAAATACTGTTTCCAAAGTTTCGTGAACCCCCATCAAAGCACCTTCTGAAGACGACTGCACTATGTTGCTGGTATGAATTCACCACTCTCCTGTACTTGGTTAAAGGCACGGAATTACCATGCTACAACAGGAATTCACTTTTTTTTTGCCCAAAAATCGTGTTATCCAACTACACCAGCAAGGAGCAGAGGAGAGATGGGCAGGCAAGGCTCCCTTGACCCTTCAGAAGCATTCCT
>NW_010545022.1:49510-72461 GCF_000687285.1 Phaethon lepturus
ACTGAGGCACAGTAGCATCTATTCCTGGGTTTGTCACCACAGCTTCACTGATTGTTGCTGCCAGACACCTAGCCTCCAAGCCTGCTCGGCCAGTACAACACACTAGATGTACTTGCCAAAATTAATAGGGCAGAATGCAAACAGTGTTTTCCTGACCCAACAATCTCCAGCAGACGGAAGAAACACCATTACTTCAGGGGTACAGTCTCAAAGGGATCAGCCTGCTCCCACCCTCTTCATCATCCACATTGCTATGCAACAGGATCGTACTGCTTCCCTTTATGCAAGCATTGGTGTTACCCAGACTGACGCCTGAGGCCCAAGAATGAATTTAACAGAAAAATCTCAAAAAACTCCCAACTCCCCCAAAAAAACACTCCATCTCTCAGTTTTCTGTTGCAGCTCCCTTGCTCACCCCAGCACATCTATTTTGGCTGGATGGGTAGTGAGGAAGTACAACTGCCCATTTCAAGCTGCAGAATGACGTTAGATCAACGGTGCTGCATCTAGAAATCACATACTGATAATAAGGATCTTATTCCCCCCCGCCCAACACCAATACCCATGTGAAGAGGGTCTTGCTTGAGTAGTTATTTCCAAAGAGTTCAACTTTGCCTGTCACACAGAGTAAATCCTGTCCTCCTGCAACTGGACAATACAGGAACAACATTTAACAAACCACAAATGAAAGCAAAGTCTGTTACTGATCAGCTGTTAATGACTTTCACCTCTGAAAACTCTCTTCTGCAAAAGACAATTATAAGATGCACATAAATCCCTGGAGGAATTTAAAAGATGTGTAGATGCAGTACTCAGGGACATGGTTTAGTGGTGGACTTGGCAGTGCTAGGTTAATGGTTGGACTCGGTCTTAAAGGTCTTCTCCAATCTCAACAACTCTATGATAAACCTATAAGCGTAATACTAAAAATGCCACAGGTGTTGCTAATGCAATATAAAACATTGATTTTAATGAAGTTGGTTAATACCAGATGAAGTAAAAGTAGTCCCACTTCTTCTCCCAGAATAGACCTAAGATAAAAAATTATTACAAAAGATTTGAAGTGCAAACACTATTGTATTCAGAAAACCCAAAGAATTACCTTATCATGCAGTATGCTATATGGCAGTCAAGCGCATAGCTGTTCTCCCTCTGCAGCTCTCTCCATGCCAGCCCAAGACTCCAGAGGGTCGACATTCTTAAGCCTTGATTATTTTCTAACAGCATGCTTCAAAAGAGCATGAGTAATCAAGTGGTTTTATTATAAACCTAACACCGACTTCTACAAAAAAAAAGAATGCCAGTAACATAACAAATCACATTGAACTACACGTAAAGAGACTGAAGCAGAACGAAAGTCCACAGCTCCACAGGAACGTAGACATGGGAGAAAAGAAAGAGTTTTGTAAATCAGAAATAACAGCATTAACAGTAAGGAAGCAAAAAGTGCTGCTGCAAGATTTGCCTCAGGTCAGATTTCAGATACAGTGAAGACATTTAATATGTCTACATGTATTACTAATGACTCAAAAATCTGTAGGTGTACTTACTCAATAAAAGAAAAAAAAAGTGAAACATAGGAAACAAAACAGAAAACCACCAAAGAATCAAAACAAAATGCTTGTGCCTTTGTGTCTTTTAATAAAAGAAAGTGCAGGGGGTGGGATTTAAAAAAGGGCGGGGGGGCGGTTATGGATAAAATCACAACTTGGAGACCAGTTTCTAACCATTCTCTGCTTTCTGATGTTTCTGTAAAGGCTAAGATTTCGGGAGCAAACCACTGCCCAACAAACCTTCTCCCCCATGCTACAGCCATGGCTGTGAATGGCACACTACCTGAACACAGAGTAAAACCAAACAGTTTTCCAAATGCTTTTAATTATATTATCATTATCCAGGTTCATACCTGATACTTTGCTAGATGACAAGTTGCTTAAATGCAATCAGGATTGACTGATCAAGTAAATTTTTGGCCATGCAAAACAGAGTTTCAAAAATTACACATGCATGTTTTCTTTTTCCCCCAGAGAGGTAAGTTGCCTTTTTATTTTTTTAAACTATATTATTTCTGGAGCTTTTTCATATATAATTACATAAGATAGACTCTCTCATCATCAGAAATTTAAAGGCAGTTGAGTCTATAGCTTTTTTTTTTTTCTTATTTTTCATTCAGTTCAGCTGAACTGGTGTATAACATATCCTGAATACTCCATTAATACTTTTAATCACAGCTTATGTAACTTAAAGCCTCTGGTCAAGTTTTGAAGACAGTGTGCTTAATTCGCTCTCAACTGATTGTTGACATCTTCCACCCCTGATAATCAGATAAAGCCTATTGGGTCAGACTCTCACCAAGGGCAGCTCCATAGTTGCACAGATGAAGACCTTGGCTGTTATTCAGCCATTAGCTTATTTATCATCACCTCACCCTCTTAAAAACCCCATATGTTCCTAGGATTAAGTATGGGAATATAGGCAAAGTGCCACTGGTGACACCAAACAAGTCAACCAAGGACAGTATAGAATAAGACGGTAAGAATGTGACTAAAATTCACAGTATCATCATGTAAATTAATATATCCATTATTATAATGTTTTGTTTTGTTTTTTTTAAATAAAGTATGCTGACTTGTCTGGAGCTAACTAGACCATCAAAGTGTACAGTGTACACTGGAGGAAGTAACATGGTAAAGTCAGGCTCATACCACATTTTGGGCTGCTCTAAATGTATCATTGGTCCACAAGATGACTACTCTGTATTACTAACCTGAAGGAAGCATGTCAAACAGTAGCTTCTACATATGAGCCATTTGTTGAAGTGGGTGACTAGAAACAAGCTTTTGTCTCAGAGGAAATTCAAAACAGAAATACTTGAGAATAGGATACAAACACCACCAAATTCCTTATTAGAATTTTAGTTAGATAAATGCACTTCAGATTGTGCTCCTCCCCCTCTCAGTTTAAATGTTCTGTTTGGCATTTTGACACAGCTTCCACACAGGTACCTGCAAATCCTTGACACTGTATTTCTCTTTCACATAGATGTCATTCCCCCAAAATATTATGTGCATCAACTTCTAGCAAATGAAGTAGTAATTATCATCACACCATAAAATTGCAAACAGCCAGATATGAGAAAAGCTCACATATCTGAGGTTCTCTGCCACAGGAATGCAGAAGGTATAACATCAGAAGACATAATGTGAAGGTTCTCAATACAGAAAATAATTTTCTTAGTTTTAGGAACTTGTCATAATGAGACTGCAAAGGCAGACAATCAACTGAAATCAGTGCATATCAGTTTAATTTCTAATACCAAGATTAAAAACTACTCCCAACTTGTTGAACAGCTCATTTTCCGTCAACAGGAGCTCTACAAATGTTTCTATGCAAAGACAAATATCCTACGCCTGCCAAACAAATGGCTTTCAGCTTTGTTGTGGTCTGGTCCTTTGACTGTGAGCCATGTTTGATATGGGGAAAGAATTACATTTAATTAATGCTGCTAGTTGACAAACTGAGCAAAAAGAACCCTAACAAACCAGCAATGGAAGCACAGACACATACGGAGTAATAATCCTGAACCAATTTTTACTTGAATTTTATTATGCTGACACATCCAAAACAACAAAGGAGTGGGGGGAAGAAGGATCCACCTTTTAGGCCAACTCTTTTTGAACACATTGAAAAACAGATTAAAAGTGTTCCTTCAGCGACAAATTATTTCAAAAATATTGAAAAAGTTTGCTAAAAAGCAAGTCAGCATACAGATACAGAGCACCAAGAAATCCCGGCCTCCTTTCCGCCAAGGTGGGGGGCTTTTCATGAGATGTTATCCCAAGCCAGTGCAAGCTTCACATGTGTATTAGGCTTGTCTGGATAACTGCTCACTGAGATACGCCCTATATATAATCAGGAGCCTCAAGCAGGAAGCCTTTACACAATACAAGTTTGCCTCAAACAAACCACAACTTGAAAACAGAAAAAAATACTTGTTATAAACAGAAAAGCCTGGGCATTTTAAATTATCATAATTTTCTTGCAGTTTTAAAAATACTGATTGACCCATGATCAGAAAGGACATAGTCTTGTGTTAAAATTGATGTTTAAGGACTCCAAAAAGCTTTAACAAAAAAACGTCCCAAACAAGTGGCAAAACATCTGCACGTAATGAACAAAAATATTTGGCTGAGGAGCCAAGTTCTAAAAAAAGGAAAATGAGAAGTAATTTAATGCTATTACATGGGCTTGGTTAAAAAAAGCCTTGTATATAATGGCATTGCTAATTCAAAAGAAAAAAACAAACAAATTTTTTTTTGTCTAGAAGGAAGTGAACTACTGTAGCATCAGCACTTGTTTCCAGTGAGACCGATATTCACTGGAACTGGGTACACAAGGACATTTGTGGAGAATAGTGATTATGACTAACACCACCAGCATGGGAAAAAAGCTCTAAGAATCCCCTTTTCTTTCAAAGGAGGGACGTACCGCTTACAGTTTCCTCTTCACTAAGGGAGAGCAGCAGAGTAGTAATTAGGTCCTAAAACAGCAGTTAAGAGTAGCTGCATGTGGCTACCACAGACTTCCTCAGCAGCCAACAAGAAACCCGACTCTTCCGACGAGCTGCGCTGCTGAATATTGAGTTGTCAGGACTGCAGCCTCCTGAGCTTATGAGAGGGCATACGGAGAATTACTGCTCCAGAAAGCAAAGCAATTTCTTAACAAGGTTAACATCTTTCTGGCAGCTTAACTATTGGTGTGGAAGACAACACAAAGAAATCAGAACCGGCAGCCTTAATCACCATTTGTTTCCCCACCTAAGGATGACTGGGGTATGCAGCTACACCGCAGCTGAGACATTATATACCACACCCTCTTCTCGGCACAGCCCTTCCCTCCCTCCCATACCTCAAATACTTTATCACTCTCTCCAGAAGTGCACGCTCAGAAGCACTTCCATCTTAGCTTCCCCTGCATCTACAGGTCGCGTGCACCGTTGGCTTCAGGTGCACTGAGGCTAGGGCACTGCTGACAGGGCTGGCGCAAGAGGGGCGAGAGTTCGCAAAAAAAAGCCTTGAAAAAGCAAAATTGTTAAGTAATGCACTGCGCATTCACTCTGCTTACTATGACAAGCAGGCATTTAATTTTAAGAAAACTACTTTCAATTTTTGAATTGAGAACACTGACATATCTGCTACTTGCTACATTTTTTTCTGCTTAGAGAGGCGAGCACACTAGCAATCTCACTCGATCTGATTTTTACCCTGCTATTATGTACTGTTCTTCCAGACTCCCATTTAAGAACCCCAGTGGTAGACAAGACCAATTTAAAAATCACACTTTATAATCTAATTTTATAAATTGTAAATAAAAATGAAATTACAACGGAGATATGAGTGGACACTGAGCAGGCTGAAACCCAGAAACCAAAGGGCCAACAAGCACACTTCCAGCTTGTGCCCTTGCCAACCGAACACCTGCGACTTGTAAAAGATTTGCTTTGTACCTGAATATGAGCTCAAGCTAACATTACGGCCCAATCTCAAAATAACACCATTTGAAGGATTAAGATTTTACATGTTTGTCTGAAAACACAGCCTCTCTACTTTTCTCTGACCATTCTTCCCATGCCCTGACCCCTCCCCTTCGTATCACACAGCATCTGCTTCTCTTCCAAGTGCTTCAAGCATTTAACAGTTTTTTCAGGTATTCCAAGTTGCACGGATCTGCCACACTAATCAACTTTATCTAATCCATCATATTACCTAATTTGCATTTCATTTCCTCCCTGCTTACTCAGAAATTACCAATAACCTCAGGGATTAAGCTGAAAAAAAAAAATCTGAGAAAACTGGAACCACATTATCTACTTTTACCCAGCCTACAAAGTCAGTAGGAAGTTGCTACCTGCTCAGACGACAAAGCCTTTCTTCTATAGGTTGTTCTGTGCCTCTCAACCAGACCATACAATGTAAGAACTTGTGTGTTTTTCCAATTTAATTTTGCACCATTAATTTTGATAAAACCATCTTGTCACATCTTTTTAGTATTTGCATAACATCCAAATGTATATATTCCCCCATTTACTCTGGTTATGCTATTTCATTTTGTTTGCAGGTAAGTTCTGGCTATTTTCTCATTCAAGCAGAAATATTGCAAGAAGCTTTTTTATCAAAGTACTCAAAAGTAAACAAAAAGCCTTTGACTGCAGCACTTAAAAGGACAGAGTTAGAGAAGTCCTAGGTAAAAGTGACATTTAAATGTACTTCCTGCAGGCACTCCAAAGCAGACCGGCACTGGCTTGCTGAAAGAGTAGGATTTATCACTACTTACTAAAATAGATAAGGCGATACAACTGTAACAGCACATTAAACATTTGAGGCTAGAGGGGAAAAAACCATAATAGCCATGCTCCAATTTGTTCCATAAAACCACAGCACTTTTTCTGCTGCAAACTACGTGAAAGGCACAGATACTGCTTGGCCTTCAGTCCAGGGGCTGTATTTTCAAGAGGACAGAACATAAGCTTTGTATTTCTAAGTTTAACAAAGTGACCAGCATGAAGGAGGCATGGGGGCACGACACCAAACCACAAACGTCCTCTCTACAGAGTTAGCTATACTTGGGAGGCAAAGGAAGTGGCTAACACCAGTTTTCTCAGTTCACAGCTCTGCACGAGTTCATCTTGAACAACTGCAGGGTTATCAAAAATATCTGTTACAAAAGTCGTTATTAAATACAGTAGTCAGACATGTGGAACATATGCAATGCTTCAGATTCTCCAGCACAGGCATTCAGGGTTAATTGAAGGAGGTGGTGAAATGAAACAAGTTAAAATACAGTTGAAAGATAAGATGTAAGAACCTACCTTTTGTAGACTAGTTGGGTTCAGCTGTGTTTTGTCAATTATTTTTATGGCAACCTAAAGGAAGAGTTCATAATCAGTATTTTCCATATAAACAATGCTGTGTTATTACAAGACAGTCAAATCCAGTAACAGAAATGGAAACCGTGAAAGTTAGACAAAAACTAACACAAATTTCTTCAGCAAATTATGTACTTGTATTTAAACTAAAAACATTTGGAATTAACAGCTAAAGTGTAATTTACTTTAACCGCAACAAACTAAACATGATAGTGGAAAAAAACCCTAATATTTTAAGCATATTAAGATGAGCAGCTCACTTAGTCTGTTGCTTGACATTAAGACCATCACACTTATTACAGTGGAAGCTCCAATACCAGACAGTGCCCTGACAGAGAGCAGTATGGCTACAGATAATATTTACACAGTATAATTACACAACAGATTACACAGTACTGACTGGGCACTGGCAGTTTGTGAAAATGCTTCTAAAAGCAGAGATTTTAAATTAAACTGAAAGCAATTCCACACAGATTTTGCAAGAATTAAGTTCACCTTTGGAAATTCACTGAGTATTTTTATTAATGTGCTCCCTGATGGATATGAAAAGAAATACAACCTCTGCATGCACAAAAACCCACTGCCTGTAGTGTAACAATTTGGGCAAGTTCATTCCTGTACTGATTCTCATCTTTTCAATAAATACTGCACAGAAATATTAAAGAACAAAATAAAAACTTCACAAAATCAAAAGAGAAATTCAGTACCATGGTAACTAGTCAGAACCTGAAGCTTTGAGGCAATGAACAGGCAACACAGATGAGCTTCAGTGCAATGCAATTTGGATACAGGGTGAATTAGAACGGGAAATGGGAATCTTTCTAGAATTATGTGCCAATTGGTATTTTTCCTTGCTAAATTAGAGACTAAACATACCAGAAAAAACTCTGCAGAAGCCAAGGAGATGGTGCCTCTCAAAGAGCAAGATGCTGCAACTCAGCTGATTATAATACCTCACTGGTGCAAAGCAAGGGCTTTCGATTCCCCTTGAATTTTTGGCTCAAATAGTAGACACTGCTCCTTCCCATTTCCCTGCATCACTTAGTGCTGTCTCTGTCATTTCATTAACTTGGGGTTGGCAGCATACGGAATAAAGAATATCTTGTATCAAAGCAATTTTATTTCCCTAACATGGATGGATCATCATGACGGAGAGAGTAGGAGGCAAACATAGTGTTCAATGCTTGGGTGCATAACATAATTGTGACGGCTATGCTGTTTTCTGAAACAGAGATTTAAGATTTCTTTTGAGCCCTTCCAGATGCAAGATACGATGAGATGTCGCCAAGAAGCCATCTAAGAATACTTTTGCTTTTGGGGAGTATTTTCTTTTAAGGTATGCTTACTGAAAATAAAGATCACTATTTCCTGAGGCAAAATTCCATTGCAAAACCTTGAGAAATCACTTCAAAAATACAAACAAGAGATAAACACGTTAAGCAATAGGTATTTTTATATTAGCAGCTGTGTACGAAACCAAGAAAGATTTTTATCTCCACCTTTGAGATAGGTGAATAGTTGAACTATTGTCACGAAGGTAACAAAGTTATTCACTTCCTGCAATCTCTTATAAATCCATGCTGGATGTAGAGTGACCACTGCCTTTTTCAACAGCAGATAACGTTACCTGAAAGTCACCGAGTGTCCCAAGACTACCTCGGCCACAGATCACAGCTGTTTGCTTTGGAAGTGCATTCCCCTCAGAAAAAGTTGCATTTGTGTTCTGAGCTGTACCATTCTCGTCAATCTTTGAAAGATGTAAACTTCTTTGAACCCATTCAGTCTTAAGGTATTGGGTTGCTGCAAAACACAGCTCACCTCTCTCACTGTGCAGTGGTGCCAGATGATCAGAGGGGTCTCTGACGCTGGCAAACAAATTCAGCCCTGGAGACACAGGGAAGGTACACACCTCAATTTTCTGAAAGGCAGGCTCACAGGCCTGTTCAGTGCACTAATTATAGCCTCAAAGGCAGGATGAATTTAGAGAATTCCTATCCCCATGAACACAGAGTACAACGTGTTAACACTGACTTTGAGAGGTTGAACCCATCATCAGAACAGGGAGCAATTTCAGGTGCCTTGATAAGGTCTCCAAATCACAGGCAAAGGGAGCCTGCCCTCAAGAATAGTTCTGACAAGTCTGAGAAATAAAATCTTCCGTTTTACTAAGCATAGTTAACAAAGCATCAAATTGCCTTCCAAAGCAGAAACCTTGCTCTCTTTACACAAAGTGAATCTGGAATGGTTTCAAGCATTGTGTGCTATGGCCAATGTTGGAAGAATGCAAGTCCACCTACACCGTTAAACCGCTGTATCAGCCACGATATTGTGCGAGATCATTAGTAGAATTAAAATTAACTTTGCTTTCGCCATTCGCAGTAACATGACTTAAAACATTGCTCCTACACGGATTGAATGAGGGAGCTAAAGCAATCAAAGAAGTTGAGACACTGAGCAAACTCGCCAAACTGCTACCATTCAGAGTGTTTTCTCCCTCTTAAATTTCATTTTTTCCAAGAGAAGAACAGAAAGACAATAGACTCCTTGGAATCAGATTTGGATCCTGAAAGGATCCCATCTCACTAGGAAACTTCAACTTCCTGGCTATTAACTGAACACATGCCTTTAACAAACAGAAGGTTCCATCTGTTTTTGGCTGTGATTCCAACCACCTCAGTAACAGCAAAAGGTAGTTCTATCTTTTAGATTAATTGTGGCAAGTATGGAAAACTTGTCAGAGGAAATAACCTTTGATAAATTATAGCAGAAAATACATGGCTTAAATTCAAAGAATTAACAAAAGCAGATTTACAATTAAGAGTCTTGGTTTCGAAAGGGCAGACAGACTACAAATACTACTATCCTTGACAGACAATCTCAAATGAGTGTGTTTCCAAACTCAGCTGTAGTGCAGTGAAGCTAACCCTGCCTCCATACCTCTGCAGCGAGCAGAAGGCCACACACTCCTTGGCAGGACAATTCAATCCCCTCAAGTTAGACTGATGTTCTGATCATCTCCCAAAGGGCTAAACCTTTCTCTCTTTCTGTAATTTGAGGTTGGGTTCTCATCAACATCCTGCAGACACACTAAAGAAGGAAATGAAAGAGAGTCCTGCAACTTATTTCCAGTTGGAAACATGAAAGCTGTATGTCAAGCAACAGGAAAATTCATAGGGAAGGACTCCAGATGTAAGGAGATGAGCAACTACCCTAGAAGAATGCTTGAACAAACATACCCTCCTCCCAAGAAGTGACAGAAAAATGCTGACCTGCTGCATGATTAAGAAGTTAATCAGCGTAGAGATATAAAGAAGAAATTGGCATAAAGTGAAACTGAACTGGACACTTAAAAGGACATTAAGAATAGCCACATAAATAACAAGGAGAAGGTAAGTAAACTTCAAATACAGCAAGGATACAGTAGAGATGAAAACACATTTAAGTATGACTCCCAAAACTAAAGTATTTTATTTTAGTTTTTCGTACACAAAATGGAAAAAAGAACAGGAACAAAGACAGGAGAGCCTGTAGGAATGAGTGTGTAAAGCAGGAAATAATGAATTCAGGAAGATGAGTGCCGTCTGGCTGAGGCAAGACTGAGAACATTATCCCAAAATTCTTAAGAATAGCAGGTTTAAAGGAAAAAAAAAAAACATTCTTGTAGCACATATTTCTACCACCTATCAAGAACAAAATGGCAGCACAGATTTAGAAACAGAGTTAACCTGTTTTCTAGTAGATCCATTTACCACAAAACCCTTGAGCTCAAAACTTGCAAGGCAAAAAATAGGGAAACAGACAGAAAGGTTAAATGCAACATATTTTCCTACAGTTAATTGTGCCCTATGGAAACACACAAGATATAACTATCTGGACTATTATACAGCCTCATCTAGGAAGATGCATGGAAATTACTGAACTAGATAAGCTGAAACATGCACAGAGCTTCTTTAATTAAGAAAAAAATGGCTAAAGACATATCATGTTGGAAATAAATGAGTAAGAGTTTTTCAAGGACAAGACTTGGGAACAATCTTGTTTAATATCTCTATCAGTGGTGCTGGCACGGGAAGTCAAACCGTAATGATTAAGTCTGTTGAAGGAGTTAAGAGGCACCATCAAATACAATGGAAAACTGATATAAACAACCTTGGAAATGAGTTAGCAAAGAAAGTGAGATTCACCAAAGTACAAGACACTATTGCTGAACACGCCCAAAAAACACCAACACGACAGCCATGAAAAAGGTTAGCACATTCTAAAGATTGATCAGATGAATACTTCTGTAAGGGCAAGGGTAAATTAATGACACGGGAAATAGTTACCCAGAATATTGTGAACAATCTGGTCATACACATCTAAAATATGTAATTATTATCAATGCTGTACAGGTCACCTAGCAAGAAGAGAAACTTTTCTTCATCTCACACAGGAAAAAAAAAGTTTAAAATACCTTCAAGGTACTCCTATAAAACTAGCTTAATAGTTCCCTTCAAAGGAATGGCACTCATTCTAGGTAACCAGGACCAGTGGTCACATCCTGGAAAGTATTTACGCTCTGAATGATTCAATGACATCCATTCCACGAGAGGTAAAGGAACTTAGCACTTAAATCTTTCCAAGTTTGGCCAAAGATTTTACACTGTCACTTTACTGGTTGAAATTTCAAGCAAAAATAATGAACCGGAGGTCAACACACAGTCAGGTGCAAGTAAAAAAAAAAAAACCACTTCAATTTTTGCACAGCAATGTGTGACACATGATACCTACCTCCAACTCCTACACCTATAATAATAGCAAAGAAGTACTAACCAAGTACTTGCATTTCCTGTGTTACGTATCAGTAAAAAGCAGAGAGAACTTAAGTGGAAAGCAGTTAACCAAAAACTTTGTCCACAAACAAGCACTAACTTTAACACCAAAAGACAACAGGTGATCACCGGAACTGTCAGCTTAAAAAAAAAAACAAAACACAAACAACACTTTCCAACAACTCTTGCAAAATGATGTCCCCTCTGCTCCTCCTGGTGCTACTGAACTCTGTATTAGCTCAGAAAAAAGAAACTCCTTTAAAGCATTGCACTCACAACACATAGCTTTCTTTAAAAGTCCTTGCCAGTATCAGCAAACATTTACTTCATTAGACAGGTTTGGCAAGAAAAGGTCAACAGGGTGTTTCTCCCTCTTTCAGTATGCAGAGTTGCTATTAACAAAACAGGACCAAGAAACACCTTCTTGTAACAAGCAAACAGGGCTACAGCTCAACAAATCAGAACCATCATTAAGTGCAAGTTATTAATTATGTTGCAATGGCATGCAGCAACTAATTATGGAGCCGAGTTAGACACTATGAAGAGATACAAGAGAAAGCTCGTCTACGCCACACACACACAAACCCGGTATGAACAAACTGGAGTGTCTTCCCAAGGCTGCCCAGCACTGCAGACACTAGCAGAAGTCCTGGAAGATACATTTCTTTGGCAAGAAAATGCCGTGTTTGGCCTACTCAGACCATAATCAAGAAGATTTATTAGTTCTCATTGCTGATTTCCCCTCCAATACAGTCCTGCACTGTGCACTATAGAGACACCAAGAGGCAGTCTTTCCAGCAAGCTTATTTAATTGCTATATATTGAGCCCTTTTTGGGAATGAAGGATTTAAGCAGAGAACTCTAGCAGCAAACCTGAACACAATTCAGTTGGACAAGGACTTGTCAAAAATACAAATTTAAGAGACCATTTTCAAGATAAATTGTTTTGTAATCTTTACTAAAAAAAGTTTTCCATTTTTATTTTTTCTACATCAATGGCAGTACCTCTAGTAAAATGTGCTAAATGTTCACAGACTTCGATGCTGCTATTCTAAGAGAACCTTCACATCTACTGCAATTCGCTACTGTTTACATCCACACCACTTTACCTCTCTGCCAGTTAGGATGTGCCTTGCCAGTTTTACTTTTGCAAAATTCCCCTTTCCAATCGTTTTAAGTAGTCTGTAATTTCCAATATGTGGCTGCTCATCTGCGCAGGAAGCTATAGAGTTCCTGCAGCGAGCTCCAGAGCGCCCAGTTCGAGAGGAAACTTCCTGCCGTCCGTCTCCATGGGACGTGTGCTGCAATAAAAACATACACAGATAAGGCTGAGAAATAAAGACAAAACACATCAGTGATGAGAAGCATACAACATTCAGAAACATTAGCAACTCCTTTGAAGAAACCTTCAAAGGATCCAACTCAAACTTCAGATTCATGCTGAACTTTGCTCTGATGGGGACAAATAAAGAGGTTCCCAATTCATAACACAATACCCATTTCAGCCCCTGGTAAAGACCAAGGGGAACGTCACGTGAACTGCAGCAATAGCTGAGCATTTTTAAGTCACTTACATGGACTGATGAATCAGTTATGGAACATGGAGGTGCTTGATAATATTTCCCGTTTGCATTACTGTGCCTAACTAGAGCAGGAAAGCCTTTGGAAAGGAGACACAAACAAAGCTTTTCCAAAAACACACTCAGTAAAACGTTCACCCTTAATGGACAGTTTAATACTACTGATAAAACATGAAAAGGGTTTTTTTCCTCTGTACTAGACTCCTGTTCCTACAAAACCTCATGACTGAAAATACCCAGGACAGCCTGGAGAAAGAGGAAAGAAATCTTACCTAACATACAGAAGCCCTGGATATTAATAGGCTGAGCACCAGTTACAGAGATGCGAGATACTGTCTGCAATTGTTAAGTTCCCTTCACTCAGTTTCCCCGAACAGCTATTAATTGTAAAAATGAATGGGTACATATCATACCTGTAATAGTTTTTATTCATTTCATCACGTGGTTAAGATAACAGTATTTTTCATTTTCTGATAGTCTGTTTATGAAAGAACAAGTCCCCTCATGTCCCTTAGACCTCAACCATGAGTTGAGAACAATATGCCAAGTTCACTAATTAAAGTATTAGAAATGCTCAGTAGTGTGCAAATGTGGAGTAAACATCTGGCTACACAGAAGATGACAGGCTAAATTCACAGCCATCTCAGAAATCCAGATCTTGCTCTTCTACTACTACTACCACCCTTGCTGAAACCCAGCAGGGGCAACAAAAAATCTGGCATACAGCAACACTTGGTCTGAAAACCACTGTAGCATAAGGATGCGAGATTATAACTCAAGAGCTAACAACCATGGTACAGGCACAAATGAACAAATCCATGCTTGCACGACACTTGGCAAGTTTCACACTCTATTTAATAACCTGATATAACCTTGTGATCATATACTCTGGCATCTTAAGTTCCTTGGTTTGTTAATTTGAGTGCAACAGCTGTGATCAAATTATTTTTAAAAACACATTCATTTCATTTAAGAAATACTACTGATAGAAGCCTATGGCTGTTTCAATAGTTACTATTTTTAAAAAAACACCACACACGCTGTGGTGCATACAATGTTTTAGTATCAATCTGGCTTTAGCTTCTCCTTACTGCCTGGCTACTGCACTGTCACTAGATTTGTACTTCCCATATAGGTACTTAATTACTATGATCATGTTACCCCTTCACTTTAATAAATTTTATATATATATATATATATAAAATTTATATAGAACTCCCTAAACAGGCTACTGTAAGAATGATTAAAGACAAGAAAACATGTCTTGTAGTTCTTTTCAGAACTCTCTCCTATTTTTCCAACATCTTTTTGTGAGGCTCATGCTAGAACCGGACACACTATACCAACAGTAGCTGCAATAGAACCAAACACAGAGATTGCACCTTCTGTTCAACACTCCACTGATTTGACATGGATGGAACTAGACCTTCCTGGCTGACGACCATCTGTATCTGACTGCCCACTAACCCTACTCTTTTTAGGAATTACTACTTCCCATTCCCTTACCACACGTAATGACTTTCATTCCTGGTTCCTTACATGCCTGATCTCACATTTGGCGGAAATGAAATACAGAGTGTCCTTACAGGCAGGTTACCAAGTATTCTTGATGACTGGCCCATCCTGCCCTATTTAATATTCTAGCAATCTTTATCCTAGTTTTCAGAAGCAGTAGTATACATTTCTTCCAAACCACTAATAAACGGCACAGGAACAAGCCCACATCCGTTACAAGATCCAGTAAAAATTCAATGCTTAATAACAATTAATTGTTCTCAATAATATCTCGAGACCTGTAACAACTGGGTGTTTATCAATCAATAATTCTCAAGGAGAGGAAGGACCAGACCAGTTTCCCAGCTGAAGAAATTACTGAAGCCAGTGAAATCCTGTATCAACAATTACACTATTTTGCATGCCCTTAGTGCCAAGCTGGTGCTGGTTGTTCAGGCCATCTTCTTTACACCTGTATGTACTGGCACAGCAATGCCAATCCTCTATACTTCCCTAAATTTTGACTTCTAGCAAACCTTGCAGCACACAATGCAGAGAAGTTCTCTGTCAGCTCCTTCGGTACCTTCAAGTGTCAAGTTCTTCAGACCAGCTAGAAAAAAGCAGCAACTGCTGATGCTAGATGCTAACGTCCTCCTACATTGCTACCCGCAGCGATCAGTGACTGGGGTTTTCTGTATGGGGCCACAAGGATATTTCTTGGATACACTGGAGGAAGGCTCACTTTTAGTTCAAGTACAGCATCCCAGGAATACAGCTATACTACTTACATTGCACTATATTGAGTTGATAACCTCAGTATATCAGGACTATTTAGACTATAGCCCTTTCACACCTGGGCATGTGGCACAGGCACACAAGCTGGCTTCAGGAAGAAGCCAGCCTGCCTCCAAGCAGGACTTAGGAGCTTAGGCTCTCAGCCGACAGATTCAACAAGCAGGCTGCTTTTGAACCACACAGCTGACTCTGAAAACAGAGTATCTGCATCTGTGCTGTCTTGTGCTTGAACTGATAAACTGTGTCAGACCTGAGCTAGCTTATGAGGCAGTTGAGATGTGGACGTCAAGTACCATGTATTCCCAAACCAGAGAACCTAGTGTACACGTTATTCAGAACAGATCTTAGTTGTATCCTACTTTCATATAAACAATATTAGGTAAAAGAAAGATTGTTACACTAACAGATTCTATTCCACATAGTAAACCATCCCAGTTAGTACCTTTGAGAACTTCACTGTCCTCTGTTGAGGAATGACTTCTTGTGTCCTATCATTTTTTTCATGCTTTCTAGTTTTGCACTTAAAGGGATGAATTAACAGCTGTGAACTTACTTGGGCTAGCGTTGATAAAATTTAACACAGTCTCCTTGTATGGAAGTTTGCATTTCCACCCTGACCTAAATTATTTCTTTTCAAGAATATGACCTTTTTCAGCTGTGGTTTCTGAATATCAAGCTGTGTGTTCCTAAGCAGTTCAGTTCTCTCCAATGGACTTTGTCATAGCTGTGTTTCATTCTGTAGAAATCCATCCATTTGCAAGTGTATTTAATTTGGACTTTATCTCACTTCACATAAGTAAATCTATCAGCAAGTCCTTCCTCTGTCAAATACAAATTATAATGAACAGAACGCAAGCTTTCTAAAACTAGCAGAAAACAGCTTCCCAGTTACAACATGGATTTTCTTCTGCTTATCCTGGAAACGAAGGAAGAGGGCTTGGTAGCATACAGTACCAAAAGGCATAAACTCAAAACTGAGTAAAAGTGTTCCTCCCACCCAAATCATTCTCAAGAAGCCATGATAGGTAGATGGGAAGCTAAATGGTGTAGGCAAAGAGTAAAAAATAGATGGTCCAGGAAAAGTTCAAGTCAGGCACTGGCTTGTAGAGCATTTGGCTGTACCCAGCTACTTCCCACGGCAGTTATTTCAGCAGCTACTTTGATGCAACAAAACCATCACCACAGATTAACAGCTCCAACCTCAACCCAGAGAAACAGCAATAGCATCCTCTGCTCTCTAAACGGAGATGCAGGTTATTTGTCTTTTCCCAGGCAACTCCTCAGATTCTGGTTCCCCCACCTCTTGACCACCAAAGATTCTGTTCTATTTCAGGCTTCTTTCCCAGGTCCACACTTACGTGACTTCAATAAGAAAGGGGGTTTGTCTTAAAAACGTAAGATTTAAAACAAGCATGTGCTTAGCTGTAGCAAGCTTCCATACGTTGCGGTAGGTAAGCTGTATCTCCTGGACATACATTCTCTGTATGGGTAACACTTGTTCATGACACTCACCATGGCTGAGGGATTCCCAAAAATACCTGTCTTCACACAAAGACAGACCATTATGCTGCAGATGGGGAACTGAAGCAAGAAGATGGGATACTTTATGTGGCTTCAGCCTAGCCAGAGTCACCATCTCTTTTAAAAGTCTCCTGAAATCCACTCCTGACAAGAAGTCACTTTCTTCGATATCTTCGCACACATCAGGTTCCATTTCAAAAATTTTTGCATACTTTAAAGGTTTTGGGTTTCACATAGTAGGAGGGTTCTCTAAAAAAACTATTCATTTTCAAGTCAGTAAGACAACCTCTCTCACAAAAAAAATGCATTCTCCTCCTCCTCCCCTCAGCCCCACCCTGGTATTACTCAACCCAGAAGGAAATGGAATAAACCATCTCCATTTGTGAGAGACCTTACTGCAAGGGACGGAATGAGCCCAAGACCAACTAAATTTGGAACACAACACAAAACCCACCTTTTCGCAAAAGCCTTCCCCCAATGATGAGCCGACATCCTTTCATAGCCAGATAATGATTAGCATGAAGAGAAAGAAAAAAAAAGAAAAGAAAGTAAAAAGCAAATGAAGTATGAAGGTGTCAATAACTGAAATCTTTTTGGTAGATGCTAGCTTTATCCAGTATCTGTGTGATTAGAGATATCTTAACATTCAGAGCATTAGAAACACACAGGGCAGAGGATGACTAGTATCAAAGTTCTTATACTGCTTAAGAAGGTGCCAACAGCTGAGAAAAACTTGGAAGAGACAGAATCCAATATCCATTCGAAGAGCTGAAAAACATTAAGAAATCAAAACGCCCAAGACTCGCAAAAATCCATGTTTATGCATATCAAGCAGGAAGCTTTCTTTCTAAAACAAGGAACACACATGGTATTCCCACTTTTTAAAAGCATCTTCTCATCAGCCAAATGAACTAATAAAATCTAATCTTACAAAAGTCTCTAGGAATGTTTATTACCTTAGCTATTACCTCATCTTTGTATGAAATACTACGAAGTGATATTATAGAATTTCTTGGAAAGCCGTCAGACCAGTAACAATCATGATAGCCTCACTTGATGCAGCATTTGTAATTGTAATAAAAAATTGTACTTAAAGCCCACCCCTTACAATGTTATTAAACTCAACATTCCAGGACATTATGAACATTTGTGACACTAAATTGCTTCATTCATTTATATGCTTGGGCACACGGCATATAAATACATAGTAATTTCTGGCTGTGCACTTCCCAGCAGCACTCTTATTTACAGAAAAACTTACCAAGGAACATATCATAGGTTTTTAAAAAAAGCAAAAATATTTTAAATGAAACATGTGAAGAATACTTTCACTGCAGCCTTTCCTAACAATGTGTTGTATTTTATTTCCCATTTATCATTAACATCTTTAAGAACATACAGACTGCTGAGTACTACTCAGTGTAAGAAGAAAAAAGGTTAGCCCTAAAGATATTCACAGAGGTAGCATCTTATTGTGCAGATATATCCGTGAAACAGCACAGCAGGGGATCCTGCGACTGCGACTGCTGACAAAGGAATTCTACTGGAAAGTCAAAATACAGACTTACGTTTCTGGCAACAATGAAGAGGTGTCATAGCAAACACTCAACCACAATTGTCTGTATACCAGTTTCTGCTCTGGGAATCCCTAAGTCATCATATATTATAATATATTACATTATTTTCCTATATTATAAAATAGGAAGACATCAGGTGTACTGTCCTGTACATGTCCTGTTACTTGTCCTGGTTTTACTTCCCTCCTACCACTGACCAGGGTACAACTCGGGACATGGAGTAAGGTGGATTTTGTCAGACCCAGTATGCCCGTGCCGATGTTTGCATAACCAATTCTTTGGTTCCAGCACATTTAACTAAAAAGCAGTTTTTAGACTAGCTTGCTACATAATCAATCTTAAGAGTGAACAGTCATGGCTTCCATCCCATGAAATTTTAAACGCTGTCCACAAAGGACAAAGGACAAAAACTTCAGTGCATCAAGTCCTGTGTACAAGGTCCTTCAACAAGCTGGACTATAGGTAAAAGAAAAATACCCTGCAATGGGATCGGAAATTATGTATTTAGCAAACAATGTCATATATGATCAAAATAAGCAAGTGCTATGCAGTGAAGAGATCTTAAAAATGCAGACTCTCCCTTGCTTTGTGATTTCCATTAGTTACAAAGGAAAATGCTATCCAACATGGCACTGAAGTTATCTATCCATGAAGGCAGATTTATTCACTGACGTGTGGCACAGCCCTACCGTTATGGATGCTGTGATCGAGTGGAACAACTGAGAGGGTCAGAACTCAGCAAGAGCGACAAACAGACCTTCTAGAAATACATTATAGCTGGTAAAGGAGAGAAAAGAGTAATTTGGATGCTTCCACTGTCAAAAGGCGAAGAATTCACTGCGCAGTTCTCAGCCTACCACAGTACTCATTTATTTAACCAGTATGACAGTTCATGAAAGAGTAGCTAGTTTCATTAGGTCATATTTGTCAAACAACCAGTTTAAAGGGAGATCCTGGAGAGTAAATACAGTCTTTAGCACACATGGGCTACACCTCTTGACACACAACCCCAGTGTTCCCTAACCTCAGCGATGAGGGGGAAACAAAAGGAAAAACAGGAGTAGGAGTCAGGACAAGGCAGCTACAGCTCAAACCAAGCACAGCAATACAACTACCCTGGGCAGTCTGATGGAGGTGGACAGCATGGGCTGACCTACAGGAGTCTTTCACTTGGCAGAGGGAGTATTGCTACCCAAAGCAACACTTTCACGCTCACAGTTCTGGTCACAGAGCAGCAGTGGGAAGAGCTAGTGACAACTGCACCATTGCCCTGAAGATCAGAGTGGGAGTGCACCGATACCAAAGCTGTAACAGCTTTCAGCGAAGGAAGGATGCTCCTCTTCATAGGCATACAGGATCTGGCTCAAGAGTCCTTTCCATGAATAACCACTACAGCCTCTGACAATGTATTTTACATCATTTGGTTCATATTCTATGCAGCATATGAAAGAGTGAATCTGTAATTCCATGATTAACACTGAACAACAGGACAGTGAAGAAATCCTGCTTAAATAATCAAAAAGATAAGTCTGGTGCCGGTTAGAAAAGCTTTTTAAAAGCTCTTTTGTTGCTTCACATTATCAAGATCTGACATTCATCATATCTTTCCAGCCAAAGTTTCTTTACTGATGATTAAAATGGATATTTATTGACATCAGCCTGGGGAATAATAGCTGAAGAGCCAACCATATTCTATTCTTCATCAACAATACTGCCAGCTAAGTTGTTTCCAGAATCATCACTGTCAGTAATTACATGCTAAACAAAAAAAACCCTCGCAGTTGGTTTTCAAAGACCACATTGAGCTTGCAGATAGAAAACTTTGTTCAGGCTTTAACCCTGCAGGAACAAATTTTATTTGAAAGTTAATTTTTGTTTATATGTATATAGACACATACGGAGTTGAACAAGTTGCTGCTTTACAGGCCAAGAATTCTTCTTAACCCAAGGGTTTCATCCAGGAGTCTGACTGGAGCGTATCACAGGTGTACTCAGTACCTTTGAGGTTTAAGAGCAGTAAGCATCTATTCGTCATATGTTCTAAAGATTTTTAGTGGCAGATGATCTCCACACTAAGCAGAGCCAACCCTGATATGCCATGAGCCTTAAAAAAAAAAGTGACCTCCATTTTTGATCTGGCTGACATCCATGAGCCAGCATTACTTGACTCAGAAGAGGAGGAAGTTGCAGACACTTGCTACTTATATATCATACGAAATGGAGATCTGGAGAGATAAATGCCTCCACTCTTAGAATTCCTTTGACTTGAGTCACCTGAGATGTGCATTCAACATGAATATGTCTTTTGAGTAGAATTAAAATGGAGAATCGAACAGGTAAGGATATCGGGTCAGGGGGTAAGAAAGCCTAGGAAGAAGCCTACAAAGTTTAGTGTACTGAACCCCATACTTCCTCTTGTTTATTTTCTTTCAATAATTTCTGTAGTTGTGTTCTGTTTTTCAGATTGCTACTTCTAAGGCCACAATTTAAGTAACATTCAGCGATGCCAATAAAACACATGAACTATGTCTAACTTTTTAACAACTTCTGGAGTAACGTCCTATAGTGTAGTTTTTCTGAATTACTGAAATAATGTAATTTAAAAAAAAAAAAAGAGAGGGGGGAAAAAACAAAGTTCATTTCCAGGAGCAGAACACCACAATTTGGGAAAGGTGTACCACTGCAGTTATAGATCTCTGTTTGTAGTTGTGGCACAAGTCAAGTTATCTTATCCCTACGGTGCTGTGCTATGACTGGATTAAATCAAACCAAACCAAAAATAGTATGAAGCATTTCTAGCCTTCCCCCACCCTGAACTGGACATTCCCATCCTCTCCTCTGTGTCAGTATTTGCAGCCACACAGAATGGGCATAAACTCACTTTTATTAAGGATTAATTCCAGTCAGATCAGAGAGCTGACCAGACTCGTCGTACAGCCCCGCAGTAATTAGTGCTGGCACAAACCACAGGTGGGGAGAGGCAGCCAAGGCTGACTCCCCCAACAGACTCCTATCAGTTCGAGCTGACAGTGAAACCAAATGATGAAACGATACGGCACAGACTGCTTAGCAGAGCTGAAGACGAAAACTTCTCACTTCAAAATGTGAAAATACTAGCAGTCAGTGGCTGACTCACAATGCCACACAACCTAATCAGGTATTTTCTGAGTACAAACACAGCACCCGGACCCATCAGGCATCCCAGAAATGCACAAAAAGCACCTTCCTGCTCTGTGAAAATTTGGAATTAAAAAATATATCCCAGATGAATTCCTAAAACATAGTTTATTTCTAGTTATTTTGCCACCTGCACCTAATTTAGTTCAAACCAGAACATTTATGACAACTGGTGAAAAATATGGAAGAACGTAGATGGTCCCTGTAAGAAGAAAATCTATCAGAACTCCTGGCCACAGGCACGCTTCCCTCCTCATCCCCTTCTCTAAAACAACAACCAAGATTTCATGCTACGGAAGAAAGCATTCCGATTACAGATCTATTTGTAATAGGAGAAGACTGATAAATAATATATAGAATAATGCGGGCTTGCCTATTGTCTGCAAATGCTCTAATGCATTTCATAGCTAATTGGTAATAAATCAAGAGGTACTGCACTAACCTTCACAGTATCTTAAAAGTAAATTTTGGAACCTAACCCTGCCTTTACTAAACCTTTTTCAATTAAAAAAATAATTAAATGAGATACTTTTGCCGCACAGAATCCTTTTGTATAGGCTTGTACAAGCACAGTTGCCATCACACTGGCATTTTTCAGTAGGAAATTTTTCACATTAGGCACAGTCATGGAGATAAGAGTATATTTTAGTCTTGCTTTTCCTCAAATTACTTAATTTTTTAATTCAGACTGGTTTGCAGTACTAACACATTCAAAACAAGTTACTTTTTTTCCCCCATCAGAAACACAGATGTGCAATGGACACACAGGTTCGAATTAAACTGTTTAGTCTAATATTTTTGTTTTCTATTTCATGCTCTTAAAAAAAAAAATCTACGAACCTCTATACCACCTGTATTTCCCTGTTTCTATCTACAGTTCTCTATCATCTTGCCACTCTTTGGGAATTTTGTTAATGAGTATTTGTCCTACTCACCACAATCTCGTTTCTTCTGCTCCTATTTCTTTGTCAATGGTTGTCCTCCATCCTGCCATATGCACATTCCTCTGTACCTCCTCTTATATTTTGTTTTCCACCATCTACCTTCCTTTCCCATTGTGTTTCCACACTC
>NW_010545022.1:72492-75469 GCF_000687285.1 Phaethon lepturus
CTTCCTCCTCAGCACTAGTAAAACAAGTTTACTCATTCTTCTGTCACCTACAGGTCCTTTGTCTGCATCTACCTTGTCTCCCAGTTTTGGATGAAGGAGGTCTCTGCTGCCTCTGTTGCTTTTCCTCCCACATGCAGGATATAATTCTGTCTTCTGTAGAAGACAGAAAAGATCTGATCCTCTCATTCACTTCTGTCCCCGGAGCAGTTGTCAGCCATTACTGCACAAGACATGGCCAGCAAGGAGCTGCTCTACCTTTGCGGTGAGAAGCCAGCTCATCACAGGCCAACAGCCAGCTTCCAACTGTCCAAGTGTGAAGTTCCTGTGATCACAGATCATCTGGGATGCCTTTCCTCCCAAAACCAGGTGACTCGGAGCCAAATTCTTTAATCTCAAAGGCACCAAAGGCTTGATAGCTGTGAGTAGCTTTTGGGGAAAGTCACTGTGACAGTATTTCCACTTCAGCAGTACATGCATGAAGTGTCTCGATAAGAAGTGGTATACACTGCCTTAAAATAAAAAAAAATCCAGTACTGACAATTAGACCTTGTCTATTCAACAGGATTTGCCAACCACAAAACGTGGTTAACTGCAAGCATAGACAATGATAATTTACGCTCACCGTCATTCTGGAGGCTAACTTCATTTTCAAAACTGCAAGTATAGGCATGGATAAGCGATGATCAGCATGCTTCAACCAGATTCAAAACCAGTGTCAGCAGTGGTAACCTTCCAAGTCTCTACTTGAAAGGCATTAAGGGGGTCCACAACCATGGCCCAAAGGCTGGCTGAATACCTTGGCACCTCTTAAACCTCTTCCCACCTGAGCTTCAAAGAGTCCTATGAATATTAACTAATTAGACTTCTCTTATGTGAAAGAGAATCAAGGGCTCAGTTTACCTGCCAACACAATACACCTAGCTTTAAAGGTGGAAGAACAGTTAGTTTAAGTATCAAAATCATCACTTTTGGTATTAAAAAAGAGACCTGGCATTGACAGTTGTACTGGTAATTCAGACAGACTAAATGTCAGATTTAAATTTAATTTTAGGCAAGGCTGAACAGAATGCATTTTTGTGAATTTCTGTGATAGCTGATGGGCAGAACATGAGACAGCTTCTTGAGGGATACGGTATTGTAGTGAGGGGGTTGGTTCAATGGATTCAGTGATTATTCGGATGAATCACTCCCTGTCAGTATCAATACCTACAGGTATTTCTGTGGTCACCAGCCCAGATTACAGCACTTGAAAGATATGCCTTAATCTAAACCTAAGGCAATTCATCTGCAAGCAAGACAATCCTCGTATGTTAAATTATGTAGATTACTAAAGAAAAGCATTAGACCAATATATTGAAGTGAGAACAAGGTGCCCTAAGTGGAAGACATGTAAAAAAATCTAACTTCAAGCGCTAGAGCACACAGCTTGTGAATAATGTATTTCCTCGAGCACATACTAAGTCTTTCCACCGTTAAGTTATCCATAGTAGAGTTTGAATTAATTACATTAGAGAACCTGATCTGAACACTTTCCAAAATGATGTACTGGGTGGCCTCCACGCATATACGTGGAGCTTGAAAACATCAGTCAGATTTGCTTAGAGACTAAAACAATTATCTGAATAAACTTTGTGTAGTATTTTGTAGAGTATGCTACAACTTCAACTCTCCCCATGGCATAGGAAGGGCCGCATAATATTTTAATTATTTTCTTCCACAAGGCAGGAAGCTCATTGAGATTTTACAACCAAATATGCTTAGTTGGCTTTTTGCTCAATACAGCCCTTAGCCTGCAGGTTGCATCTAGTGCTAAAACAAAGATCACAGAAGTTAGAAGTGCCTATTATGTCAATAAAATCTAAATCCCTAGTAATGCAGTAATTGTTCCACGCAGCATGTTTTCTAACGCTTTGTCTAGTCTTGTTCTAAACAGCGGGGCTACCATCATTTTTCTTGGACTGTTTATGGTCTGGAACAATCCAAGTTTTTCCTGATCTTTAACCGAAGTTTCCACTTTTTATGCCAGTCCAAAACATAAGCAGCCCTCGCAAAAAAAGCCTCCTCTGTCAAGCCTAGCATCCGTCTTCTAAAGAATATCAGATAGCCTTTACAGAAAGCTGAATACAAAGTTCGCTGATCGACTCCTTTTAGACTACAGGGAGTGACAACTCCCTACTGTTTATCATTTGGGGACGTGTCAGAGCCTATGCAGAAAAAGGGTTAGAGGGGGTACACCACAATTAACTAAGTTTTAACTGAAAAGACAGGAACTGCAGTTCCTCTCTGCAGAAAGGGAGACTCCTATTGAGCTTCGCTTGTGGCTATCTGCTCATGTGGTAGGGCTACTTTTTTTTTCCCCCCTCCTTTAGCGTACGACCCGTACGACTGTTAATACAGTGTTTGACTCAATCTTGTAAATAAAGTATCAATTCCTTAATCTTTGTTAAGGGGGGGAAAAAAAAAAGAAAGGAAAACGGGGGGGGGGGGACGGACGGACACACGACAGACACAACACGACAACAGGCTCCCTCGTCTGCAAGAAAATTCCAATAAAGAAACCCTTTTAATGTCATCTGAACAGGTGACTAGTCTAATAGCGTCATTATCATCGAGAACCTTGCAAATTAATCAGGGAAGAGGCCTATTATGTAGGTCACCTAGCCCACCCCTACCAAAGCTGAATGACTCCCATCTGTTTACCAGAGGTTTATTCGGCTGCTTTAAGCAGTAAGTATGCATATTAGAAGAGAGCAACCCACCAGGACCCCTTCCCCACCGCGGATCCCTTCTGTTCCCCGTTACCAACATGACAAACCCGATCCTCGCCCCCGAGAGATACTGGAATAGAGCGGCAGAGAGGGGACGCGGGGTTTGACGGAGGGATGCCCGCAAATGCTACTAAAATAAGCGAACCGTGGTGTGAGGGCGTTAAAAACCAATTGATTTAAAATATATCGGTAATTTGGGGACAGCACAA
>NW_010545023.1:0-274 GCF_000687285.1 Phaethon lepturus
GGCGTCTGGGGGGGCGCTGAGCTGGGCCCGTCGTGTGCCTGTGGCCGCATTCTTTCGAGTTGAGGCCTTTTCTGGGTGGGCACAGTGCAAACAATAGATGCTGAGGGATGTTGGGGGGGGTGGTCATCTGCAGTCAGGTCGCTGAATAGCTAACATCTCAGGAATATGCTTTTTGTTTGCTTGTTTTAAGTTTAACTTCAAACTGGAATATCTAGCAGGCTATGGTTCTTTCATAATATAGGCCTTGGGTCGTGGCTCCTTGCTGTTCCCGTGA